>NC_135870.1:24633492-24895992 GCF_031162955.1 Sander vitreus | reverse complement strand
TATGTGTGTGTGTGTGTGTGTGTGTGTGTGTGTGTGTGTGTGTGTGTGTGTGTAAACCTGATGTAGCCTATACCGACAGTAGGCTATCTGATAGCGTTTAACTCTTAATCATACACTGAAATCGTAACCTTGTATACAGTGGAGGCAGCTTATTGTTGTTGTTGTATGTTACGTGTCAGACCTTTTAAAGCCTTATATCTAGGCTGCATTTTGCTCCATGAATCTTGCACAATCTGAGAGAGCACACTGGGAGGAAAAAACAGGGTCAGAGCCCATGTGAAGTGGATTAAAAACAAACCTATTCAACTGAAACTACTGGGAAGAAACAGACAAAAGTTGTCTAGGCTATATTATAAAATAAGCTTGACAAGTGTTAAGTGTGAGCTTTAAGTAATCTACTCAAGACAATTAGGTTCATTTATTAGTTAAGTTACTTTATTATGGTACAACTTAAAGGGAAATACTGTCTGTTTATTTCTTGAAAATTGAAAATGCTATTTTAAATATTAGCCTACAGAATAAATAAATACAATTTAAATATTCATTTTAATTTAAATTAATATTGAACAATATTTTTTATTTTGCAATATCGTTTGTGTAATTTTCTAATCAAAATGCCAAACTTTCTCTTATTCCAGCTTCTTAATTGTGGATTTGCTCTTTGCTCTTTGTGTCATGTAGTACAGTGAATATATCAGATATATCAGATAACAATCAGATCATATATCGCAATCAACTCTCTCGCACCACGCAGTTCAAAGTACGTATTACAGCTACGGTAGCCTTCACGCTTCAAAAAGCCTGTCTCATACGTGTGGTCCTCCAATGTTTTCCTTCTTCAAACTTGCCGGGGCCGGGAAACTACGATCAAGGGGGTAAGCTTCTCCTCGGACCGCGAACCTCCTATGGCGCCATTTTGATGCTACCAAGGCATCACCTCACGTTAGCATTCCATTGACTGCCATTCATTTTGGCGCCACTTTGACAGCGAATAACTTACATCTGAAGCGTTTAAAGACTCTATTTGTCCATTGTTTATTTCTAAAGAAACACGACAATGTATAAAAGGCTCCATTACCTTGTACCTCACGTTATGGCTCCGTAGCAGACGTTTTTATAAAAATAGGTTAACGATTGTGTCATAACCACGCGACTTACTGTCGCATAGTAGAGGAATTATCGTATAGTACAGGAGAAGCACGCAGGCAGTTTCGTCTCACATTAGCTGTTTAAGTGTAATTACTAATGTTAACTAGCATTTTAGTTAGCAATAATTAGCCTGTGCCTATGTTATCTCCTTACATATACCTACGCTCTCCATCTCTGCAATATTCGGAATGATTGAGATTTCTCTTGGCACAGCTACCAGAAGACTTACAACTTTCAGACACGTTGCTCACGGCACATTTACGTCGTCTCTCTCAGTTGGAGGCTGCGCAGTAACGCTAGCCATCACCGGAAAAGTGCTTCTAATATCCTTCACTGGTCTCCGTCCAGAGCAACGGGATCTGTTGGTCCATTATATATATGTCAATGGCTACGATACCCATTAGCAGCATTAGCAGCACCTGTGAGTTTATCATGCGACAGCGAAAACGCAAAAGGTGGAGCAGTATGTCCTGTATGTCCCTTACCGGCTAACATATTTCAAGATGGCGCATGAATATGGAGCATCTTCCCCAGTTCATGCAAATGCAAATGTAAAATTTCAAGCCAAAAGGAATACTTGGAATTGATGGTGGTGGTAAATAGGCATGAAAAAGGACAAGTTTGTGAACGGGCAACACAGATTTTGATAATGAACAACTAAACTTTGTATATTGTAGTGGGCATTTTTCACTGTGTTCTGACATTTCACTGACAAAGTAGATGATCGGTAGATTAATCAGTAATTGGCATTGGTTCAATGTTATATTTAAACTCAACTGCATCGTTTGATGGCTTTTAGTTACATTTAAAGATTTTATACCCAAACATTTTGACTTAAAAATTAAGATGCATTGGAGGAGCAACTAGCTGGTGGGAAAAGTGAAACATATTGCAGTTTAAGTGCCATATATTTCTATCAGGAGTTGATAGAGAACAAACCATAAAAGAAAAATGAGTATTGGACTTGATCAAGTGCACAGAAAATGATACATAGATAGATGGTAATGAACGTTAATGTTGATCTGTGTCCGCTGTATGGGGTGAATGCACAATCTTCTGCGAACACATTTGCGATCTTTATAGGGTGATAATATGTCAAAGCTGTGTTTCCAGCTTGTTCTGCTGTCTCCAAGTAAAAAAAAACAAAGTAACACAATATTTCAAGTTATACGCACTGTGGCTTTAATTAACCTTAAATGATGAGAAGTGTGTGACGTAAACAAAAACTTTACAATGAAAAGTCCATTTAAACCCCTGACGAATAGAGCTGCAAAGATTTACAGATTAATCGATTAGTTGTCAACTATTAAATTAGTTGCCAACAAATGTTGATTGATTAACCGGTTCGAGTCATTTTTCATTTAAAAAAATTATCTGATTCCAGCTTCTTAAATGTGAATATTTTCCAGATTCTTTACTCCTCTGTGACAGTAAACTGAATATCTTTGAGTTGTGGACAAGACAAGACATTTGAAGACGTCATCTTGGCCTTTGGTAAACACTGATCGACATTTTTCACCATTTCTGACATTTTATAGACCAAACAACAAATTTATTAATCGAGAAAATAATTGACAGATTAATTGACAATAAAAATAATTGTTAGTTGCAGCCCTACTGACGAACATACGCAGATCTACAGTAATGCGTTGTGTATCATGCATACTCACGCTACCAGGAATACATGCATACAGTTGTATTCTGCAACAAAATACCTACATGGCAACTGTCCTCGGGCTACGTCTTTTTACCTGATTGTCTTCCTGTTTTCACAAAGTGGAAGTGATAGACTTTTTATTTTTTTCTCACACTTTAAAATTTGAGGTTTCTTCTCCAAAAACATCAACAATCAATGTGACAGTGAACACAGACACATATAACAACATATCATCAGCAAATGTGCACATTTTGTACATTTTACTGTAACGTAATAATAAAACAGGGACATGTTCTATACTGTATGTCATCCTGTTGATACGTTCCGATGTCATCATACAGCAAGGTTTTTTTTAAGAAAAAAAGGCTGTATTTGCAAGAACACGGTAAAGGCTCAAGATGGATTGTATGAGAATACTGTGCTAACACTTTATAATAAGGGTGCATGAATTATCATGAAAAAGCATTAATTCATTCGTAGTACTTCATGAAATATCAGTAATGCACAAGGATGAATAGTATCTCATGCATGACTTAATGCAGGAAGAATACGTTAATTAATGCATCAATTAAGGTATTTCAATCATCATGATTTCTGATTTATTAATGATGTTCATTCCGTCTTCATAGGTAAAACTGTAGTTAAAGTTGTAATGTTGTAATCATCATTAACTGAACATTACTTCTTCATTACGTCATCATGTTTGTGGCCCTTCAAATATAGTGCTGACCTGGTCCATCTTTAACATTGATAAAAAAATATGATTAGTGCTTATGATTAATTATGCATGCTTTTTCATGAATGAAGTAATGCGTTAATTCATGACAATTCATGTACCCTTATTATAAAGTGTTACCAATACTGTTTTATTTCGTATTTCCTACAAATATTGTATATAAAGAAACAGGGACTAAATGGCAATAAAGTACATTTTAGTTAACAGCGTTAACACAAACCCATTTTAACGGCGTCAATTTTTTTATTGCGAGATTAACGTTCTTTTTGGCCTAGCAAACTTTGTAGTTTTTTTCACATGCTGTTGCAACAACTAGTAACGTTAGAAAAACTCACACACTTGTTTTAGCTTGTGAGCCGGCCAAAGAGTAGTAGGCTAACGTTACATTTTGAGTGGATGGCGAGCGCGAGACACCGAAATGGATGCCAATAAGATTCTGAATGGAAAGTTTACTTTTAAAAAGTTGCCAAATGGTTCTAATGATCCACTTTTCCATGTTAAGAGCATTACAATGAGAAAAAATAATGGGACAAAAAGAAATCAAGGGACATGTTGAATAGAGTTAACTATGACAATTAAATTAAATATTTTAATCGTTTGACAGCACTAGTACATTTACAAATTTGTCATGGCCTTGCATAGTTTCTGAAAATGTTAAGTCTACACTTGTTCATCTGAATAGAGTTTGTGCCATCTGCAGCTATGAGGGTAGACGTGTCTATTTGTGTGTCTTATCAGCGTGAGACAGAGAGTGTAAACACTTGTCTGTTCTCAACAGACCAACAGTGGTGAGCAGAGATTACAGAGTAAAAATGCCGTGACTACAGCAAAGTAAATGTTGGTGAAAATGAACATTGTCATTCTCAGTCCTGGCCCTAGCATTGGAAATACATATAGTTGTGGATTTAGTCTCCACTTAACCCAACACAAGTAGTGAAAGCTTATGTAACAGTGATTATTTTTAGCATATTGCATATGTGAACCTTTTGAACCTAACAGAGAGCCTAACGCTTTGGAAATAATCCAATCACAATTTATCAGCCAATATTCTTAATATACATAAACACATACACATTTTTGGCAAGTAGCCTTCATGTTTGTCTATTATATTATAGAGTTGTCACAAAGATTTGTAATGAGGCAGGATATTTTACAGTTTATTGAGGATGAAAGAACTATTACATAATAGGTTGATTCATTTGTTCCTCAATCTTTATCCAACCTATACAACGCTTACATTTTCCCATGTTTTGTATAGATGGGAGTTGAAAAGTAAACTTCAACTACTATAAATAATCACTATAAATCAAGCAAATCACAAATACTGCGTATTGGAACATAAATTAAAAACATTAGTGGCATATATATATATATATATATATATCATGGCAGTGCCCAGGCCCCTCTCCAGCTACCAGTCCACACTCCCTACTTGATCCGCACGGGGACTTGAACCAGCGACCCTCCAGTTCCCAGGCCAAGACCCTGTACAGACTGAGCTACTGCAACCCCCAAGAAAATATTCCAAGAAGATGATCCACTTTAATCTGCCTTGCACTCCAACTTGCGGCAAACCTCGCAAAACATTGTAGTTGTTTTCATCGACATCCTCTACTGCCAGCCAAGAAAACTCCTTCTTCCAGGACGCTTGAAACACTTTCTTTCGCCTAAGCTCATATGCAGCCATCATCTTCTTCTTCTTCCAGCCGCCAGTCACGTGTCATTAGCACTAACTAAATTCTTGATTGGCCAAAAGCACATTAAAATAAAATCCAACAAGCGTGGGCAAGGGGAGGGGAGCAATGATACGACGCTAATCGAAAAAAAACGTCAACAACAAAAAACGGGAAAGTGGGTTGTTATTTTTAACTTGCTCGACGTGGCATTTTACTTACCTTGGTCCATTGGGCAACCCTTATTGTTGAACCCTGGTAAACTTTAAAGACACATGTCATCCACCTGCGGAGCTGACAGCAGTGAAACTCAGAGCAAATATGCTGAACTAACAAGACAGGAGACTCCGTCAAAGCTCCGTTAAAGATCTTTTCAATAGCAGCTGGCCCAAAAATCCATTGTTCACATGTTGGGGTCAAGAACATTTGATACCTCAAGGACACATGATCTTATACCATTGTTGCAAATACTCTCTTGACAAAATAGCTTTAGTGACTTGTTCCTTTGTTTCTGGCTGTTGACACACATTTTTAGGCCATGAAGTAATCATAATGCGATTCGCGATTAGACAGTTGTCATCGAGTTGTCAAGAGTAAGGATGAGGCATCTCCAGATAGATTATACAGATGTTTTGAAGTATTTTTAAAGATATTTTAAATGATAAGTTAGGCTCAGAAATGCCTTCTAGAAATCTAATTGCAAACTTTTGGTTTTGGTTCTGCTTTACAAGATTACAATTATGTAAACCCTGTATACAAGGCTCAATAAACGAGATCGAAACAAGGCCCAGAGTGTACGGATAGTTTCCCATGTGCTGGCAGGAACCCAGCACTGAACCCAGCACTGTTGGCTGGAGATGAATGTTTAGAACCAAACATTTCTCTCCAGGAAGGTAAACGAATATGAATAAAACATGCTCAGATACTGATTTAGACCTGCTGGTCCTTCCCACTGTCCATTAAGTGAGGTGTACTATTATTCATCACTTGGATTTGCTTTTTTCATGTTGTTACAAATTACATGAAAAAAGATATGCAACATTAGAGAGGTTTCACTTTTCTGAAGAAAATGTGCATGTTCTTGCTTGTGCTGAAAAATTGCTGTTGACACATTTGAAAATGATAGAAAATTAGGTTGCAGGCTTCTCTGAAGTTGAAGCTGTGAAATAAGTTGAAGTGCATCTCGCAATGTTAACAAAAGTGAAAAAAGAATTTGTGTACGCCCTGTAATTCGGATCGGCTCGACAATTTATGGAGTTCTCCATTGGCCAATGCTACACCCTCCCACCAAGTTTCATTGAATTGGGTCAGTAGTTTTCCTGTGTGCTGACAGACAACAAACAAACCAAAAACAGGTTTAAAAGGCAAAAAGTGCTCTCTTGGTTCAAATTTCAAGTATTCACCAAAATATTTGCAAAGTGGGAACAGATTTCCTCGGGCTGAATGGTAGAATATAGAATAACAGATACAGTAAGCTGCCTTAATGCACTGGGGCAGGGTTTCAAAAACAAAACAATAAAAATCAACCATTTGATTAATGCTAGTATCTAAAGCACTTTACAGTTCTGTGACTCTATTGAGTTTTATCAGTGGTGTACTCAACCTCTCCTCTGAAAACGTTATGAGTGTTCAAGGGTGGTAGTGGGCTGGGCCTTCATGTAGTTCAGCTGGGGGGACTGCACTGAGAAACTAACATTCGCCACATGTTTCCTCCACAGCTCAACACCATGGCTGCCGCTCTCATCAAGCTCTTCTTCTTCCTTCACACCTTCACTGGCTCAGCGCTGGTATCGGCCTCTGAGCAAGGTATGTTTAAAAAATGTTGATGTGTATTCGGTAACTAAAGCATGTGTTAGCATTTGAAGACTTGAGACAGATTTTGAAATGAATGTTTATTATATAGCATACATTACATGAACAGATTGTGTTGTGTTGTTTTGCAATTTTTATCTTTGGCATTGATGGTGTTTTCTTTGACACCTGGTGTCTTCTGATGCTCAGATTTTCAATTCTTGCTGATCTATTTGGTTTGGAATTAGAAATTGCACAATGCCAGATGGAACTAATTTTTGAAAAAAAATGGTATATTATTGCCCACAGGACAATTTCAGCCCCGTAATTATAGAAAACATGTATAGTTGCATAGATGCGGTGTGCTCTCTGCTTTTTTGGCATTATGAAATGTGTGTTGCACAACAGCGAAGCTCTCCGAACAGAGCCAGATAGAGTGGCCAGCACATTTCTAGTGAAGTGGCTTCCCAGGAATTCTGGAGAGCAGAGAGTACTTCACTGCTAAACAATGGGAAGCTGTTTAGTGTTGAGCCCCCCTTTTTTCCTGAATAGCCCCTCGGTGGCAGTGGAAAGGCTGTGTATTTGCATACATGGGTTGTTTTTTATCCACTAGGTCTACATTGGCCATTTAAGTCCCGCACGTACATCCTGTGCTTTGTCTTGTTACGTAACACTGTAAGTATGTGCATGGAGGATGTGTTCCCCTATATTCCTGTTCTCCTAAATCTTAAGTTTAATTCTGTTTCTGTTCCATGCCTTTATGAATTAGGCTGATGTGTTCTGACAGGCATGTCCCGTAGCATAATATGGGAGTGAAAGCTTTCAACCTGCTGCCAAATTGTTCGTGGAAATGAATAGTGCCACAGGAAAGTCTAGTTTTTTTTTTTATGACACAGACTTGTTCAATAGTTTGCCAACTTTTAATAGCCTGCAGATTTGTGAGTCTCACATTTTGTGGAGTGATGCAAACTGGGCTGGTGGCTACTTGCCAAGTAGGAGAAACTACTACATGTAACTAAAGGACAACATTGATCATGTCCGTGGTCTCAGTATTTTCTAGGAAAGGTACTTTATCAGTGAAAATTGGCAGACAGAGGCTATTGATGATAGCCTAGCTATGCTGCTATGCTACCTTTTGCTAACTAGCAACGTTAGCTTAATTAGCTTAATTAATTGTAAGAAAACACCTGACATGGGGAAATACTCAGGATGGGGAAAGGAGTACTAACAAAATAAAACAATAGCTTTATCTTCTTCTAAATGACAAAGTGCTTAAATCTTACGATTGTTTCGGACAGGAAGCTGTTACTGTTGCTTGTGCCGCCAGGAAATATTGGTGTTTCGATTTGTAATGGGTGGTAGCTGAACCCAGCCGCTACGGCTACATTCTTCATCCCATATCTCCAATAATACACAGGTTGCTGCTAGCCACCTACTCACGCTATGGTTATACGAGTGACAAAGCTACAAAACGGCTAAGCGTGGCCAGCTACATTGTCCCCGTAAAGTGTTGCTCAAGCTCTCTTTGACATAGTTCAGTCGTCATGGGCTTGTGTGTGTCTGAGAACATAAATTGTCATTTGAGAGCACTTGTGGAGATAGCTATTGTTTACATGCATGCCCCATTGCATCCCTGTGTGCACAGCAATACACAGAAAGCTAGCATAGAATGAGCTAACTAAGCTACATAACGCAGTACCACAGCCAGCCACTGGGCGTTACATACCTGTACTCCCAAAATAGTTGCCACCCTCTGCCAAGGTTTTTGTATTTGTGTCGTGATAAAAAAAAGGGTAGGGTTTAACAGCACTGGGAACTGGCTAACGGCAGGAATATGTTTTTTTTCTTCCATTTTTTTGACGGAACGGAGCAGAATTGTGGTGAGAGAGAAGGGGACCACAAATGGTGAAACAAAAACATATGTTTTGGTTGACGCTTTACTGCGTAATTGGAGCGCAGAAAAAAAGTTAAGGCCAGCTCAACTTTGATTTGTAGCATGTCACGCCTGTCACGCAGTGACAAGGGTTGGGATTTGGGCGTCAATTTGTAGCTTTATGTCACTGGCTTCCATTGAAAATGATGTTATTTCCCCTCTGTCACTCAGTGTTGCCAACTCTTTTCCTATGAAAGTAGCACTAGCTCCAAAGGTCGCTTAAAGTTGCTAGATGAAGTCATAAGCTCATTGTTAATATATATAATATTGGTGATGTCACCATGTATCATTTGCATGAAGCTTGACTGCTGTGTCGGCTTACTGCTGCACAGCGCAAGGGGAGAAGGAGACCTTGTGCTGTTGGCAGAAGAGCCCTGGGCTGATTACTTTGAGCAGCATGCACAGGCATGACTTATGATATAATATATCTCGCTTTTCCTCTGATGTTCTGAAGGTCAAAATGTGTCGCTTTTTAGAAATAAAGTTACTAAGAGGGTCTGAAAAGTCGTTAAATATAACGAGACAGTCACACTGAACATATCATCAGTCTCACCACGTAGAGCGTTTTTGTAGCTTGAAATACAAACTCAATAGAGCAGCTTGTTTTCTAAAGTACAGGGAACATTTAGCAACATGAAACGATTAATATAGCAAGTTTACCAGTAGCCCGAAACTACATAATTCAACTTTGAGGCTTAAGTTGCTCCAAGACCGTTTGTTTCAAAATGATGTTTGTTCACTGCTGGTGAAGATGTATGTAATTCACAGTACTCAGATACTAACATTAGCTCCTGTGTCGTTGTTTTCCATAACTGCTGAATCCTTCATCAGGTTTCTACAAAGTGTAATTGGTAGCTTGGCACAGGAAACGGGATGTTTCTTACGTGCACATCTTTCCCTACATTTTTATGTACACAGGCTAAGAGCTTTGCAATTAATCAAAATATTTAATCGCATTTACGATTTAGGCTCGAAACCAACACAAAAACAGAACAATTGAGAAAAACAATTATTTTGCACTTCATGTTTTGCAAGTAAACTCTTATTTTGTCTCGTGACTATGATGGGAAATCTTTACAGTTCAAGATTTTTTGACTGTTTTTTTAAGGTTCAATGAATCTTTCCAAAAGTCAATGAGTAATCGTGTAAAATAATCGTGATTTCAATATTGACCAAAAATATTCGTGATTATGATTTTTTCCTTAAAGGCATACTATGCAGTTTCCATTTTTTTGTCAAGGCAAGGCAAGGCAGCTTTATTTGTATAGCACATTTCAGCAACAGGGCAATTCAAAGTGCTTTACATAAAAACTACGAGAATAAAAGTTACAGTGCAGTATAAGAAATTAAACATTAAAGAGCAGTTAAAACAGTTAAATATATAAAAGCAGATAAAATAGGAATTTCTATTTATATGCTTATATAGATTGTTATACAGTGTCAACAATGCAGCTTCGGTATAAGAAATGAACAGTTATTTAAAGAAAGCCAACATCAAAAAGATAGGTCTTCAGCCTTGATTTAAAAGAACTGAGAGTTGCAGCAGACCTGCAGTTTTCTGGGAGTTTGTTCCAGATATGTGGAGCATAAAAACTAAACACTGCTTCCCCCTGTTTAGTTCTGACTCTGGGGACAACAAGCAGGCCTGTCCCAGACGACCTGAGAGGTCTGGGTGGGTCATAGTGTAGCAGCAGATCAGAAATGTATTTTGGCCCTAAACCGTTTTGTGATTTATAAACCAGCAAAAGTATTTGGAAATCAATTCTTTGAGGCACTGGAAGCCAGTGTAGAGACTTCAGAACTGGAGTGATGTGATCCACTCTCTTGGTCTTAGTGAGGACTCGAGCAGCAGCGTTCTGAATCAGCTGCAGCTGTCTGATTGATATTTCTAGGGAGACCTGTAAAGACACCGTTACAGTAGTCAAGTCTACTGAAGATAAAAGCATGGACAAGTTTTTCCAAATCCTGCTGAGACATAAGTCCTTTAACCCTTGATATATTTTTAAGGTGGTAATAGGCTGACTTTGTAATTGTCCCTAGAGTTGCTGTAGAGTACTTTGTATTTAACGTTACTGTCGTATGCAGAGCCATCTCTGCACTCACAGCCTGATCCCCCCCCCCTCCTCCCCCCTTGCGACATTTGGCGGGGCGCCACCTACCAAACTGGCATTGCTGGTTTCGCCAGCGGCCTCCCCCCCTGCTTTGCTATCGGGATGATTCGCCCTACTACAAGCTTGTTTACCATCGAAATGACTTCAAAGCTGTTATATTAAGGTACAAATCTTGCATAGTGTGCCTTTAATCGAGCAGCCCTACACAGGCTGTGAGGTTGTTTTTTTTTATCAAAGAACCAGGTGATTTGTAAAGCAACCTTTCTATTGATGATTCAACCAGGGGAGTTTCATGTCTATTGAAGCCTTATGTGTACTCTGTCAGTCAACTAATATTGTCTATGGGAGAATGACCGGGACTTTTAGAACACTGGTCTCTCAAAATTACTCCTCTTAACTCCCAACTCTATTGGAGCCCCAGCCAGCGGAGGTACTACTTCTACAAATTGAAATGTATTACTCCTCACACCTGAGCACCACTCTTTATATCACTCAGGAATCAGGACATTGCTTTCTGATGTGATTAAGAGGTCATACTGGCGCTCTTCACTTTTTCTCATCCTTTTCAATGTTTTGCCTATAAGGATTAGTGAAATGTTCAGTAATCACTGTTGAAAGCATTCTGGCTTGAAAGCAGTGTGACTCCTAGCCAAGGAAGGAAATGACGTTTTCTAAATGCAGAAGATGAGGTATTATTTCTCTCTGATTGATGTCTGAACATGTGACTCTCTAAATAAACATTTGCCCTGTGTGCTGACAGCAAAGACATTACAGTAATGGAGGCTTCCCACCAACACAATGCAGATGTTAATAGATGCTATGAAAAGAAAAGCACACACTAAACACAATAAGCCATGTTCTACCTGATAATATATGGGATCTGCTGGAGGTATGAGTGAGTCATTTTAAAGGAAATTAATACAAGCTCCTATTTCCTGCTCCCTCTCAGAATCACGGCTAAAAGGAAATGCATCTGGCCTTATAAAAACAGATTGAGCAAGGATGTTTTGTTTCACCCCGAAATAGACTGTCGGCAGCAATCAGAGAAAGCTCATGCTGTAAACATGTTTACTTCGTATGCTTGTGGCCGTTTGCCTCAGAAAGAGGAGACCTGTAATGGGAATACATTGCAACAATAATGGCAACAATTTTGTAAATGGAGTGTGTGCGTGTGTTTTGTGGCTCTGATGGCCAGAAAGTGCTCCGTTTCTACAGCTCACATGTTTACTTACACCAGGAGTGAACTCTGCCTGGCAGCTGCTGAGCAAACAGCAGCACTTACTGTGAGGAGCACTCAAGCACATAAATGAAGGTCTGCAAGTGGATTTAGTATGTCAAGGTGTGCTAGGTCAGAATTAGGCATCATGGAGCAAGACGCTTTTTCCCCTTTCTGTTCTGTTTGTATACCTCTCTCACTCTCACTCAGTGGTGAGAGAAGTATTCAGATCTAATAGTTCAAATAGTATCAAAAATATAACGTTAAAATACTCACAAGTAAAGGTCCTGCATTTAAAATGTTACTTTCAGAAGTATTGTCAACCAAATGTAAACGTGAAAAATACCTAGATACTTACTTAAATTACCTAAACTTAAAATAAATGTTATCATTTCGGCTCCATGACTGGATCATTATTGTTGACGCATTAATGTGTCAACGCATTCTCATGAACGTGAATGTATGATATTGTACGAAAATGTATGTACACCAATTTCTATGACATCCTACGAAATAAGTCGACCGTTAGCTGGTCATGTGACGCCGGCTACAGAGCTCCGTGAGCTGTCGGTCGTATCGGTAGCAGTTGGTTAGTTGAGTTTAGCCAACAAAAGCTACAGGGCACAGCGAAATGGCGGTTCTTTTTGGCCGTGGCCAAGGGGGTAAGCAGGCATCCGGAAAGCGTACCTCCTATGGGGAGATTCTGAGGCTAACAAGCCATCGCCTTCCGCTAGCATTCTATTGACTCCCATTCATTTTGGCGTCACGTTGACAGCGAATAACTTTACATCTGAAGCATTTAAAGACTGTATTTGTCCATTGTTTATTTCTAAAGAAACACAACAATGTTTAAAAGGCTTCACGTTATGGCTCTGTAGCAGCCGTTTTTGTAAAAATAGGCTAACGATTGTGTCATAACTACGCAACTTTCTATCGCACTGTAGAGAAATGACCGTATAGTCAGGAGAAGCTCGCAGGCAATCGGGGGGACGTGGAGGCATACAGTCAAGGGAGAAGCCCATAGAGAGTCCATGAAAGCATCGGAACAAAATATTTCAGCAACGTTTTGCTCCTGCTCCTACGCTCATGGACAGCTCCTACTCACGCTCTCCGTCTCTGCAAGATTCGGAATGATTCCGATTTCGGTTGGCACAGCTACCAGAAGACTTTCAGACAGGTTGCTCACGTCACATCTACATCGTCAAGCTCAGTTGGAGGCTGCGCAGTAACGCTCAGCCATCACCGGAAAAGTGTTTCTAATTTACTTCACTGGTCTCCTTCGAAGTCTATGTCCATTTATTTCACTGTCTATGGCCGTGGCAGTTGAGTTTAGCCAACAAAATGTGAGCGTCATGCAGCGACGACTTTTTATTTATTTTATTAAATTTAGGTACCAAAACTACTAGTTAAGTTTAGTAAGAGGATGTGGTTTGGATTAAAATATTCCCAAGGAACGAAGGGTTAGGGTTAGGGTTTAGGGTTAGGGTTTAGGGTTAGTCTTATGTTTCCCCCGGGAAGCAAATTCCGCTCCCATGCTTGAAAGTAGGTATGTGTCGGTAGGAGATTCTGACGTTATGATAACCTTCAGCAAAAATATTACGGTTTCCCGGTATTGCGGTATTGCAAATACAGCTTTAAAGGAACACGCCGACTTATTGGGACTTTAGCTTATTCACCGTAACCCCCAGAGTAAGACAAGTCAATGCATACCCTTCTCGTGTCCGTGCGTGTTGTAACGCTGTCTGACGGTTCCACCGGTAGCTTAGCCTAGCACAGAACCTGCAGGTAACTGGTTCCAACTAGCCTACTACTAACCTCCTTCCTATGCGGTCCACAGCGTTTGTGTGGCGCTGACAGTAATAAATACGTTGAATACATACAAATTACAGTCAGTGCTTTACCTTTTCGTTAGCCTGGCTCCACCCTCCTACTTACTTCCGCTCAATTTTCATTTCCCTTCAGTACTCCGTCTGGGTTTGCGGTATATTCTTGGGTTTTCTCCGGTCAAATATTTGTAGGTCCAATCAGCGAACAGAGGGAGTGGCTGAAAACGATGATGTTGAGGACGTGCACTAGAAAGATGCGAGCGAAGCCATTCGGTCCGTTGTGGCAGCAATGCTGCCGAATATCCAGAAGTTAAAGCCCGAGCAAGAACGATCTTTGCTGAGCTGTGTTGGTGGCCATGATGTTGTGGCCCTCCTCCCCACGGGGTTCGGGAAAAGTTTGATTTTCCAGTTCGCTCCGTTAGTGGTGAAGGAGTTGGCTAAGGCTAACGCTAGCGATGCTAATGCTAAATATAAGCCGATAGTTGTTGTCGGTCTTCCCTCTTGTTGCACATGCGCATTACATACGTCACAACCAAACGTTAGCGATTGTTTATGGCGGATCCAGAGTGGCTCTGGGCAGATCCAATAGTTTTAAACTTCAACAGAGTACCCGCCTTCAAGGAAGTTAACAGTTGTCAATGGAGAGTGGCCAGACTCTCTGTACAAATGAAATGTACCAGAGTCTGGTAGGACCAGGCTACCTTTTCGTAGCTGTGTAAGTAGCATTTTAATGTTGAAGCTGGTGGAGCCAATTCTTCTGACTACCTCATACTGTTTGGTATTCTGATTTATAGAAATGCATATTTTATAAGTTAAGTATATGTTTGTATGTAAAATCTCCAAAGCACTACAGTATAGTCATCAAACAACCAACCCTGTCTCCTTAAAACAATGTTTACAACAGAACATAATGCCGCCCCAGATTACACTCTTAATCAACATAATGATAAAACGTTAAATAAAGGGATAGTATTTCGAAGTGAGGTTGTATGAGGTACTTGTCCATAGTCAATGTATTAACTACAGTAGATGGCGGCTGGCACGTCCCTTGGATTGGAGAAACAGACCGGAGTACCAACACAGAAGCAAAGTGATGTGCAGCTGTGGACGGCAGCAACAGCAAAAACGTATTTTAGCTGCCTAAAACAATCATCAATTTACCATGTATCCAGCTTATTTAAATAGCTCACGTTACTGTATTGCGTGAACAGTTAACTTCATTTAATATTGTATGTGGCGTTTTCTTTTGCGGGGTGAAAATGTTGCACCAAAACAAGTTCCTTCCCGACACTATTTAGCAGAGCCACCGTCGCTGCGACTTGTGATTGGTTTAAAGAAATGCAAACAACCACAGAGCTTTTTTTTCTCCTATCCAGGAATGAATGTGTGGAGGAGCCAGACCTTACTCCGCAGAGCTGTGAACTAAGCTGTGTCGAATTCTACTGTGGAAGTAGAATGCGACACTACTTATACTGATTTCTTTTTTTTTTTTAGGTGGTCCCTTTCTTAGGTGGCTAAAATATGTTTTGCTGCTGCCCTGTCCACAGCTGTACATTGTTTCTGTGTCGGTACTCTGGTCTGCTTCTCTACTGTACGCAATACATTGACCATGAAAAGTACCTCATAAAACGATCCCTTTAAATGTATTTGGCAAGTCGAAAATCTTGATACAAAACACATTTGTTTTCTGTAATAAATGCTCTTGTTGTCCAATATGTGCTCTTAATCAACTAGATCATGATTAAATGTTTTGATGGATATGTTTTAGCCCTCACAGCACTGGGTTAAAGTGCCCATATTATGAAAAAAAACATTTGTTTAAACATTGTTATTTTGTGTCTCTGGTGCTTCCACACGCATACGAACTTGGAAAAAAAACCCATCCATGCTGTTTTGAGTGAGATACGGGTTTCTGAATGTCTTCTGCCTTCAGTCTCAAATCGGCAGGGCTTTCTACGTCACTAGCCGAAACGAGGTGGCTAACCATAGCATGCTAGCTCGTTCTGAATGGCAAAACACTGCTACAACACACACTAGTTCACCATAATCTACAAAAGAACTACTTCCATGTCCCTGTTCTGCAGGTATTCCACGCAAAGTTGGAAGTGTGCACTCGTTCAGAAGAAGTCTCCCGGCTAATCCTGCCTTGTACTGACTGAAGTTGAAGAAACAGCTAGCTAGCTGATGTGATCTTACCTAGCTACTGCACGTGCGACTGCCAACAAAGATGTTACAGCAGTGAGAGGTCTCACTCTGTAGCTAAAACAGAGACCTGAACACAGGGTGAAAAGAGGAGCTGCAGCAATGTGCAATACAACTTGAACCACCAGACATGATGTGTTCACTTTTTAACAAGCCCTAGCTGAAACCACAAATCAAAGTGCTTTGTTGCCTAACCCTAACCTCATATAAGACTCAGGATGCAAACCCCTGCACTCTATATGCCCATCATCCAGAAACCTAATTGGTTGGAGACAGGGTTGCAAATGAACGTGGTTAGGGCCATAGGCGCCGATTTATGTTTTCCTCCATGGGTGTAAAGTAGGCTATCTTTCAACTCAGGACAGCGCCACTTCTCACAAATACAGATAGGATTGGAGATGAGAAGTTTAACTGACACGTAACCGCAATCAGCTTCATGGGACATTAAGAATCAATGCCACCTGTTGTTATTTGCTTCTGACAGGGCACTGGTGGAACTCTCTGCACTGGTGGTGGATGTCGATGCACTTGCGTCATTAGGTTTTGCTTTTTTAATAACAAATCTGTCCATTTTAGTCTCACTCTGATTACCTAATGCACATGCACACACTGTATAGTGGGGGGATGGAGGGGGGTCACTAAAGAGGCGTTTTCATCCGAGAGACGCCGTGATTGGTGGATAGGATATGGAGCAGGGGACTGACAGTGACATAACCAATCACACTATGACAGACGCTCCACTTAGCCCCAACTGCAATGTTTAATTTTAAATGAATGTAGCCTACTGGCAGTCTGGCACACGTGGGTGCTCAGTATTCTCAGTATCGGCGCCTATGGTTAGGGCTGGTCATTATGGAGAAAATCAAATATCACAATATATTTGACCCAATACCTCGATATCGATATCACAACGATTATGTAGGGTTGACTACTGGTGCTTTCACAAAATATTAACACAATGAGATTTTTTGATAAATAATCATCAGTAATGTGGATATAATGACTAAGTGGGTAAAGGAACAGCTAGAACAGTCTGCTAAGTTCAGAAAAGTACATCACTTTACTGTAATGCAGCCTTTAAAACTAGGAAAAGACAACACGTATGCCATTTTACGATATTACGTGATGATATCTAATATGAATCACGATAACGATATAATATTGATATTTTGCCCAGCCCTAAATGTGGTGGAGTAAAAGGTACAATGTTGCCCTGTAAAATCTAGCTGTTAATATAGACATAATCAATAAAAGATTTGATGGATAGATGCAAGAAAAACTTCAGAGGGGCTTCATCTGGTCACTCTCCAATGCATTCTCCAATTAAAAGTACCTCAAAATTGTACTTAGCCTTGAGTAAATCTGTAAGTACTCTCATTCCCCCCCTCCCCCCAAAAATAATGAATCAGTAAGACACATTTTCCCTGTCACCCTCACACAACTTGAAAACATCCACATGTCCTCATGTATTATGATGAAGTGAGCCACATAAATGCTCTGCATAGCTGAGTGTCAAATAGATTTTTCTCTTAATCCTGAGCTAAGCAGACTTCCGAGGAGGAGCCGGGGATCTGGTAAACAGGTTATTTTTAACCTGTTCCTCCCCTTCCGCGAAGCATCCTTAGCAGGCCAGAGGTGTTCATCATCGGCCCCCCCGAGGGCCGCCTGTCAGCTGCGATGGAGCCGTCTTGTACAGGCTCGCGTGTCGCTCCTCTCTGACATGCTAATGTGGTCGGCTGCTGCTGCTGCTGTCCCCAGAGTCATTGATTTGTCTTGGATTTATACATTTATGCATAAAGAGAGAGAGAGAGAGAGTTCATTTGTAAAAATAGTCATTCTTAAAAGGAATAAATCAATGGATTGATAGACATTACCTTAAGTGCAACCCCCCCCCCCTAAAAAAAAAACATGATTTATGAAAACGTAAACGAAAATTGAGATATTTTATCAAAATAACCCAACACCAGTTTGATATTCACTCAATTGAATACACAAAAACAAACAAAAAAAGCCGCATATATCTAATTTTTGCAAATGAACCCAAATGAATATATTCATTTGGGTTCATTTGTATATAATATACAATATATATATATATATATATATATATATATATCTCGGAATTTTGAGGCTGATACCAATATAAAAATTTGAGACTTAAAAAGAAGGTATTGGCCAATATTATTTTGTGTAATGTTACCACTTACACAATACATTTAAATTTCTTAATAATTGGGACCAAGCTCTGAGCGGGACATTTGCAGTTAAAAACAACAACTTGTCAGTGCTCTCTGGTGGATAAACTATGTAATTGCAACCCTATTTTTTGAATTACCTCAACTGGCATTTCTCTATTGCAATTTCATGTTACTTATTTGCTAGTCTGGCTCAACAGATATACATTGCTGGGATACAATCTGACATCCCTCTCCTTCTGCTCTCTCCGCTAAAGGTGCCCCTTTGCTGCATCCGGGGCTTGGCGCCGCCCATGGTGGTTATGATTGGTTTAAAGAAATACAAACAAGCCAGAGCGTTTCCCCCCCCCATCCCAGATTAGATAATTGGTGTCAGCGCTGGAGTACGTGTGAGACTACTTGTATATATCTGCCTATAGTTTTCAGATATTGGTCCAAAATTACTCTGGATAATCCACAGACCTCAAAGTCAGCAGTTTTCATTGGAACTGCCCAAAGAAATAGCGCCCATGAAACCAGAAATAACCAGAAAGGTGTTTTGTAAAAGAGATGTTTTAATGTTGTGACCACCACAAAATAAATTCCATATATCTATAATATATCAGAAGGATATCTTAAAGTGCTCGTATAATGCTTTTTGGCTTTTTCCTTTTAGGAAGTGAAAAAGCTCCCCTTCTGACTGGCTAGTAGTCCTTACCTAGCTACTCCGCATGTGTGACTCCCAACAAAGATGGAACAGAAGTGAATCTCTGCAGCTAAAACAGAGAGCTCAACACACAGGGTGAAAAGAGGAGCTGCAGCAATGTGCAGTGCAACAAATATATGGTGTTTTATGAAAATTAAACCACATAAACCTATTCTGGCACAACCTCTTAATACAATTATGAACCTGAAAATGAGCATAATATGAGCACTTTAAAACTTTAGTTTTTACCCTAATCTTTCTGTGGGACAATAGTGTCCGTCTACAGCACACTTAAAAATCAAGCAATCTATTGGTATGCTTACTGTATATACTTAATTGTATCCCTTTAACAGTGAAAACACTGCAGACACAGCTGAGGTCGGCTGCAGGAGAGTTATAGAAGTGCACACATGGTTTGAGTTTATGCAGCGAAGAAACAGGATCCAAGTAGCACTCTCTGTACATAGCGTACAGAGAAAGCAGATAGCTCATTCCACGACAGCCGTGGCAGGGAACTCGCTTGAAAAGCAATAAAAAGGACTTCCAGGAAAAGGCCGATACTTGCCCTGTGGCCGGGCTTCTCCCTGGATTTACATAGGTTACAGTTATCTCCTGTCCCCGAAGTGCAGCACAGCCACCCAATGATGCGTCATAACAGCTGCAACAAAGAAAAGAAAGTAAAAAAAAAAAAAAAAAGATCTTTGCGGTATTATGATGATATGTGATTAACTCCTTCTCTCTCTGTCTTGTTCCCTACAGTCCTCCCCGAGATCCAGCCACACCTCACCAGCTGTGTCTCTGCCAACATGGAGACTTTCCGCTGCAGATGGAACGTCGGCACTTCCCAGAGCCTCTCCCAGCCAGGAGACCTCCGCTTATTCTACATTAACAAATTGTAAGGGGGGATAACTTGACTTGAGCAGAAATATGTGCTTTTTTCTGTGCGTTCAAGGTATAACAGAAAAGAAAAAAAAAGAGAAGACTATTCACATACATTTTCTGGGTCAAGCAGGGCCACTGCTTTTACAGCTTAAATGCGCAAAAAACATTTTCTATCTTTACTCGGAATGACAAGTTCATTGTCGACGGGAAGAAAACACAAGAGTTAAACGCCTCACAGTTGTCGAGGGGGATCTTATCTACAGAGACCAAACCTGTGTTTCTTTTCTTTTTTTATCAAGTTTTGCCATAGGTGTTATACAAATAATTTCAAAAACCCACAAACCTTACATAACCCAAATGAGTGTAAGAGACAGACAGTATACAAAGACTATTTGACATACGTAAACAGAGCTTGTGAACACAAAGAGCTTAAAACAGATAAAGACAGTATTTGACTAAACGCTACTGGGGACGGTTTACAATGGTGATGGGGGAGGTGCGTGTGTGTGTGTGTGCATGAATAGGCCTGTCTGTGTGTGTAAGTGTGTGTATGATGAGCGTTTTTGTGATTATAGTATGAAATGTTGTGAGTCGTGGTACTGCGTTATAGATATGAGAGGGAGTGGGTATGAAGCCTTGAGTATGTTGGATTAGGTGAGGCTCACCAGAAGGAAGGGAGAGAGGCATGTCGGGTATTTTAACATGGGGGGGGGGGGGGGGGGGTCTATGGAGATTGATGAACTGCAGTCTTTGGCACTTGGGCCTTGACTTCAAGGTTGCTGCTCGGCTCTTCCTCGGCCCATGCTACACCCTTCCACCTAGTTTCATGAAAATTGGGCCAGTAGTTTTTTCCGTAATCCTGTTGACAGACAAACTGAACCCAACCGAAAACATAACCTCTTTAATAAGATTTTAAAGGAAAATAAAAAAAACAAAAAAAAAAAACTCAAGGGGCTGGGTATAGTTCAAAACTTTTCGATACCAATACCGATACCGTGACTTCGACACCGTTCCTAAATGATAGTTCTTTTTTCATAGTAATTTTATAAAACAAAAATATTACAACATTCCACATTACGGCACAAATCTTTTTATTTATTTTTGCAGCTCCTACTACGTGAGCCCCGTGTCTCTGTTTGTAACGTAGAGTTTTTCCGGTGTGTCTCTACGACGTGTAACATTAGACAGCCAATCACAAGCATTATTAGAGCTAGGTAGAAGCATGCTGTGTGCTTATTGGCTCACTGACGACTGATGAGATTTACTCCTTAGGTATTCAAATTGGGTATTGAATGACTACTCGATACTTTAGAGGCAGTTTGGTCGGTGCTTAAGAAGTATTGAATTCGGTACCCGGCCCACAACACAATACACGCTGTGTGACGCGGATGAAGAGAGAAAGAAAAACGGGTTACACTTTACTTGAAGGTATCTACATAAGAGTGACATGACACTGTCATGAATGTGTCATAAACATTATAAACAAGTCATAAACATTTATGACATAACGCTTCTTTTAGTAAGTGTCATTCAGTCTTTGTCATGACAAGTTAGGGTTAGGGTTAGAGTTAGGGTTAGGGTTAGGGTTCATGTGTCATGACAGTGTCATGTGTTCATGACAGTGTCATGTCACTCTTATGTAGATACCTTCAAGTAAAATGTTAGGAAGTAAAAAGATTAAAAAAAAAGTGAATTACATGTGAAGTTAGTTTGTACATAGGCCTACTGCTTATGTCTGATGAGAGAAGAAGGGACAGAAAATGCATGTAGGTGGGAGCAAATGTTGGATAGTCGTAAACTACTTCAAAAACATCCCTCTTCACACACATTTCATGGGTCAAGCAGGGCCACTGCTTTTACAAGTCAAATGTGCACACGTTTGTGTCCAAGCATTACCATGCATATGCAACACCTGCTCACTCTGTGTTGACCAGGCAGAAGTCCAGTTTAGCCTCCACTTAGTTGTGATTATATTAACATATCTTAGGGCAAAGTAGTGTTTCTCTCCTATCGGGTAGTTCGTATTTAACAACTTGGGTCAGTGAATTTATAAATGCACACCAAAAGGCCAAGACATTTCCTAAAGATGCTGGTTAAAGGATAAACCTAATAGTATTCTCTTTTTTTTCCTAATTGTCAACAAATCCAACGAAAAGACCAAATCTGACAATGTGTTAGTCTTTCGAACTACACCACTCTGTCTGGTATTCCTATAAAGACATGAATCATTAAAAGACAGGCACAATTACAGCTATATAGTTGCATTTTTTTTAGAACATTCTCAGAATTTTTCTGGGCACTATAGTTTTTTTTTAAACACACTTTAGCTCTACTGAGTATTAGGGCTGTCACTTTCTCAAAAAGTCAAGATCAAACAAATATGAACAAACGCATAATTTGTTAAAATACATTTGAACATTAATAGATTTTTTGATTAATCACGGTTTTTAGTTGAAATCGATTTCTCCCAAATTTGCTAAAAGAGACATTTATTTACACATTTTTCAATGCAAAAGAAAAATAAGAGTAAAAATACAGTTAAATTCCCTGGATTAAATCTGAGAAACACTTTCACATTTATGCCATATTATGTTGATTATTATTATTATTATTATTATTATTATTATTATATATTAAATTAAGATAATTATTTAATCTTCAAGGATTTAATTGAATCC
Organism: Sander vitreus; assembly: GCF_031162955.1. Taxonomy (NCBI): domain Eukaryota; kingdom Metazoa; phylum Chordata; class Actinopteri; order Perciformes; family Percidae; genus Sander; species Sander vitreus. The sequence continues at coordinate 24,873,258 of NC_135870.1, read as the reverse complement.
AATCAAATCAGGACTTTCTGACTCAGTGTAGCCCATACTCATACAACCGAAATGTCAGCTTTATAAGATATCTCATAATCTAATTGGCAGATTGGCATGGAATGTACTGAGCACATTCATGCCAACATTAGGATGAATACTTTTTATGTTACCAACCCCATGACTTCTCCTTAACCATCAGCATCGAGGCAAACTTCACATGAACACAACCCTCACTACTGGACTTAAATTAGCTAATATAAACCTAACAGGTAACAGCTTAGAGTACATTTTCTGACTGAATGAAGAGCTGTTTCCTGTCACTTCCTTCTGTTCATGCTGTTTTCATGCTGTTTTATAGACCACATGTTGTCCCCCCCCCCCTGCAGACCCCCCTACGGTTTTCCCAAGGAGTGGCGTGAGTGTCCCCACTACAGCACCGACAGGCCGAACGAGTGCTTTTTCAACGAGAACCACACGTCCATCTGGACATATTACAGGGTCCAGCTCCGCTCCGGGGATCAAGCCAACCTCTATGACGAGAAGCACTTCAACGTTCAAGACATCGGTGAGTTTACTGCCTCCCTGGCCTGCACCCCCGTCACGATCCAGATGACAGAAAGTAAGCAGGTTAAAACCCCACGTGTGGTTTTATCATAGTCCACCAGTGGTGGCCTAAAGGTTAAAGAAGCCAGCTTGTGACGTCAATCGGCTTACTTGGATGAATAAAGGTTAAATAAAAATAAATAAAAACAACAGTTAACCCTCGTGTTGTCTTCCCGTCGACCATGCAACTTTTTGATTTTCTCTGTCAAAATTGGAACTTTTTTTTTTTTCAACGTTTGACACTTTTGTCCCTTTTATCCAAGTTTTTCTTGTCACTTTTTCCGATGCTTTTGTCGATTTTTTTCTGCGCCTTCTGACGTTTTTTTTGTGGGGGGTTTCCTCCACATTTTTTAAGCTTTTTCCGAAATTTTTTGCTCTTGATGCATTTATCCCTCGTGATGTCTTCTCGTCGACCGAGCAGCCTTTTGTTTTTCTGGGTCCAAATTTGGGCGTCTTTTTCGACATTTCTGTCACTTTTTTCAACGTTCTTTTATGATTTTTAAATGCTATAAAATTAAATAAAACACCCAAATTCAAAGAAAGAAGTGAACTGATCATTTATGTTACTTGTGAAGAGACCAGAACCAGGAAAAATCCCACGAATTTGAAAGTAGTCTACATTTGAGAAGCGCACACAAGCTAGGAGGCTAACCTAGCTTACCTTAACAAGGTAAAGGAGAACGCAAAGCTCCCTTTCCCCGAAACAGAAGCTAACCCCGGTAACGTTACGGACATGGATGTATGGGTACAGGGCCGGGCAGCATGACAGAGACAACAGCAGTACAGAGAACACTACAGGAAGGCTTTCACCGTGACCCGATAGCTGCTGGTTAGTAAATACGCAGGAACACCAAAAGCAATTGATACTGGAATGTCTACGCAACTGTGTGAGGCGATTGACTTCAAAAACTTCGCCACTTTACTCGACCACAGTTGAAAACAGCTGATCATGTATGTCTTCTTTTCCTGGAACACGTCACTTACACATTTTGCACTTACTGCTGTGTCTTGTGTAGACTGTTTACATATTAAGGGCAGTGGTGGCCTAAAGGTTAGAGATGCGAGCTTGTGACCGGGAGGTCGCCGGTTCCTGTTGAAGAACAGCGCTTGTCCCTCCCTCATTACCACCACTGAGGTGCCCTTGAGCAAGGCACTTAACCCCAACCTCAGTGCTCACTGCTCAGTGGCCAGCAGATCAGACTGTGGTTGTACTGGGCAGCTTCCAGGTATGAATGTGTAACTGTGTGAATGTGATCAGCAAAAGATGCAAAAGAGAGGCTGCCTCTCATAATAAATAAATGAATAAATAAAGTAAAAAAAAAAAAAAAAAAAAACATATCTGTACTCATCATCATATGTACATTGTTTTGTTTGATGTGGTGTTATTGTTGAATACATTGTGTGAAAATTGTATGATGTCAATCCCCTGACATATAACCCATATTACAAAAAAAGCATTTTCAAAAAATAAAAACTAAACTATAAACTAAAAATAAAAATAAAAAATAATAAAAAATAACCTTGCCACAATATAAGGCAATATAAGGCAAACTAGAGAAGTCTATATATAAAATCATTATTATTCTTTTTTATGTTTTTATTATTATTATTTCAACATACCTTTTGATGGTCATGCACAGTACTTTTATTATTATTACAGTTTATTATCTGCAATTATAATTATCCTGTTTACTGTTATTATTATATCAGATGTATTTACTCCTTGTTGTTGTTTGTTTGTTATGTTTATTCCTATGCTTTGGCAACAAAGATGTATTGATTTTGTCATGCCAATGAAGCAAATTAAAATGAATTCAGTCCAAGGGAGGACTCTATAACATGAATACGTGTGTGTAAACTGTAGTAATAAAAAACTGCCAGGCAAATTGAAAAAAAGGATTGCACGGTTTTTGCGGCAGCTAAACCTGCACAGGTGAGACAAAAAGAAGCCATGTAATTCTCAAAGCAAACGCAAAGAGTGAAATGGGCCCCTAACTACGCTGCAAAGCAAAGCGCCTCGGTGCTCCTGTGCTATTTGCACGCATTCAAATAAGGTTGCCGTAAAAATTGGCCCCTTTCTATAGTGTGGCTATCACCAGACCAAGCTCAGTCTTTTAAGATTGAACATTAGTCTGGGGAGTCTGCTCTGTATTTTCTACTGCACAAGAGATCAACGGGCATAGTTCAAATGACTCTGTACGCAATTGGATAGTCCTTCAACCAATCAGACCAACGATCCGGGTGACGTAGCAGCGACAGCGGCATCAACGGGTTGCTGCGCTTCGGTGGCCGCCATGTTGAATGTAAACAAAAAGCTGCTTGGTCGCTTCTCTATCGTCATCGTGTTAACTCCGCCAATAGGTGGATAAGCCAGTTTGTGATTGGTTCCCGCAAATTTGTAACGGAAGCAGGACAGATAAACGTACAAGTTTCCAGCCTGAGCTGCAGGGCGAAATCAAATCGCCAGCAGATCGGGCTGGGTTTACCCAGTCTACCCTTTCTATACAAATGAGTCAATTCCCAGAGATCAGTGCTAATGGCCACACGCAGTTACATTGAAATGCATCTTCAGGGAGTTGGTGGTAACTGAAGCACATTTCTAGGCAGTGTCCTCTGCTTCAAGTCATGCCATCTTATTCGACAGTCTAAAGGTTTGAAAACCAACAGAACTAACGGACTGGGATACTAAATCCCGAATACGGTTTCTCTGTCATTATAATTCCTTGCCTGAAGTTTTGAGGAATGCCTCTGCACCTCGTCGGCCAGGAAACTGGAGCTTGCAGTCTTAACTAAATTTCATTTTTCTTTTTCTTTTTAAAAGGCGCTGTAATATTATTAGCGCAATATCTTTTGTGAACCGGACCCTGAATCAGGGCAGCTATTCATTGTGCTATCAGCAGCTGCAATCCATTCTTTTTGAATTCTTTGAGTCTTCTTCAATTGCTGATGATACAACTATTATTTTCTGGCCTGCAGTGCAACCGGATCCTCCAGTCTGCCTGAACTGGACTCTGCTGAATGTGAGTTTGACCGGCGCTTACTATGACATCATACTGAGCTGGAAGCCGCCTCAGTCCGCAGACGTGGGGATGGGATGGATGACGCTGCAGTACGAGGTCCAGTACCGCGACGTCAACTCTGACCAGTGGGAAGTGGTGGGTGTGTCCTTAATTTTGTGTTTGTGTGTCAAGTAACAACTTCAGTTAAAGGGTAACTTGGGTATTCATTTTTTCCCATATTTTTTTGTGTCTAAGTGACTACTGGGAGCCCAAAATTAAGCAAGACCACTGCAGCTGGCAGCCGCGATAAAGCCTGCAATGTAACTACTCTGTGCACCGTCAATGTCTGTCCACTGAAATTGCTGTTTTTGTGACTGACAGGCTCAGATTATTATTCTAAGTGTCTGACTACATTATGGACAGAAAGAGTAAGATCTTTTTATTTAAACCAGAAACACCCCTGAACTCGCCAACGCCAAACTCCATTTAAATAAACAATGATTTTAGCTTGTAAAGTGCTGTTTTTGCCACTGACAGGCTCAGATTATTATTCCAAGAAAGAATCCCTACCGAGATAGACCTTTTTGTTGAAGAGTAAGATCCTTTTTTTTTGTTTTTAAGATCATTTTTCATGGCCTTTATTGACAGGACAGCTTGAAGACAGGAAAGGGGAAAGAGAGATGGGGGACGACATGCAGCAAAGGGCTGTGGGTCGGATTCGAACCCGGGCCGCTGCCAAGGACTCAGCCTACATAGGGCACACACTCTACTGGGGGAGCTACAGGTTGCCCCGAGTAAGGTCCTTTTTGTTTAACCAGAAACAGCCCCGAAATCGTCAAACTCACCAGACTCCATTTAAATGAACAATGATTTTAACTTGTATAGAGCCAGCATATTTTCACATGTAAATGGGTGAATTAAGGATTTATTTCAACCAACACAGAGTGGTCATTGTTGGAACAGAGGAAAGACGAACCAAGATGGCTTTTGATAGTTTCATTATGTTTCTGTCGACTTTGAATGAAGTGAGTTTTACAATAATAACATTAGTGTTTATTTAAATGGAGTCTGGTGGGTTTGGCGATTTGGCGATTGGCGATTGATTAACGTTACATTGCAGCTTGTTTCGCCGCTGTCGACTGCAGCAATCTCGCTCAATACTGGACCAATTTCAAAGATTGTTGTTCCCATCAGTCACTTAGACACAAAACCATGGGAAAATAGGGTCCAATTTGAGAAAAACCCTTTAAGTTACCCTTTAAGTATAGTTTTAGTATTATATTAAATCATACTTTTAGGTCCAAGGGTCTAAGACTTTAATGTACATTGATTGATTTTCATAGTCAACTTTTTTATATTGTCAAATGAAACATAAATGTTTGTTAGAAGAGAGGAGGGTGATGCTGCACCACTGCTTCTGGTTATTGAACCTTATTTTCTTCACCACAGGTCGACCTTGTGAAAAGCACACAGTGCTCCATTTATGGGCTTCAAACTAACGTCAATCACGAGGTTCGGGTCCGGTGCAAAATGCTCGCTGGGAAAGAGTTTGGAGAGTTCAGCGACTCTTTATTTGTGCTCGTCCCATCTAAAGGTAAACACTCACTGCAATGTATATAGCCTGGCTAGACGAGGCTGTTAGACATGCTATTATGAAGGTTTTTCAATTGTACATTAAACCTTGAGAGGTCTATTCATGGTGCTTCGCCGAAAAGCTCCCGCCACCTTTCACTGAGCATCACTATATGAAAAAGAAATAATATTCCAGTTATAACCCTCTGTGAGCTTCTCAATGCTGTAATCAGAACTAAGGTCGCAAAGCTAAACTTTCCATTTAACTGGGGAATTTTGGAAACATTCCAATTTGGAAACTTTAATGGAAATTATTGGAATTTGGATGGGATGTAGTCCTTGGGCTCAAGTGCAGTACTGTCTTCACTCCGCTTCAACCTGCTGTAGAATGTTGGATTCTAGAAATGATCTGTGCAGTGGGTGTGGCCTCAATAGCCCTGCACTAGTCTAAGTAGTAGCCCAAACCATTGACTTTTAGCTTAACATATGAAGGTAGCTAGCATGCTGCCTTTGATTTACTATGGTTATGGTTGTATGTGTGCTAAGCTAACCATCAGCGCCTGTCTATTTTTTCCAGCCTATCAAGAACAAGTGGGCTATACAATTAACACACATAGGTTAATAGCAAGTTATAGTTATGTATTACCCCCCCACCCCCCAAAAAAAAAAAAGTCTCATAATCAGATTATGTCTGATTCTTTCGCCCCATAATCACCAAAGTAAATATTGGACCCATTTTTTTAGAAGCCACATATCTCCAGAACATTCTGACACTAAAATGGCCAAACTCTCGCGAGCTTTGGCAACACAGATAAGCTAACGTCAACTAATGGTCGCAAAACGCCTTAACACAACTTATTCCCGTAATGGTAAATAGGGGTTTTAGCTGTGTAAATATCTAACGTTAACAAAAGAAAGTATGTATAAATTATGCCAGAATAACTTTTCATCCATCCACACGACGTTCACTACACTTTCAAACGAGGCCACGCCCATTTAGGAGACAGGAAGTGTGTACTGTTTAATACCATTGGCACAGCGTGTAATGCTCTTTAGTTATAGAGAATCTTTGGCGTACCCAACATTTCTTTACCCAAATAAAGATGGCAGCCCTAAAAGAAGGCCGCTTACTGCATTAAACAACTTGCTATCTCTTGGCTCTGTGAGTCTGTACTTAGTGCTTGAAGTTAAATGCTAACATCATCATGCTAACATGGTCACACACGCTGATGTTTGCTCGCAGGCATAATGTTCATTTCAGTTCAGCATATTAGCATGCTAACATTTGTACAGCTGAGACTGATGGGAATGCCATTAGTTTTGCAGGTATTTGGTCATAAATCAAAGTATGGGGACTACAAATTACAATTCATCACGCGTGTCTGGACCAAAGTGGTGGACTAACTGAATGACCAAAAAAGTATGTTTGTAAGAGATGCACAAACTGTTCTGCTGTGAATCTGACTTTGTGCACAAAGCATTAAAATAAAATGTATAAGGAAATGCACAAGATGATACAATACAGTAGCAATTACGAAAGATGCTAAATATTTAATATCAGAGAAAGGTACAGGTCTGAATCAGTTTATTCTAAAGCCCCTTTCAGACAGCCCCCTTAGCCACTTGTACAGACCATTTTATGTCTGAAGGACAGAGCCTCTACATTAACAGATAAATGAAACAAGAAAAACAAGCGACGTTATGTATTTCATATCTGAAAGGGCTTCTGTGATTCATTGATTTGTCAACAGGAACCATAAACATAGCCTTTCATGGCCTGTTTTTCATTGAACTGTTTATTTATATTGATGATTTTCCGATGTAATGTATGAAGTATATACGTAATGTGAATTTGTGTGCATTTCTTTTCCCAGTGTCGAGGTTCCCAGTGGTGGCCTTGCTCGTCTTTGGTGCCCTGTGCTTAGTGACCATCACGATGTTTGTTATCATATCGCAGCAGGAAAGGTGAGTATTTCACAACCATCAGGATTTCTGTGTAGGACTAGAAGGTTTTGTGGGCTGCTAGACCTTGAAAATCAGCCTCAGTGTCTGTCTCATCTCATGTCTTTCAAAGCTGTTGAACAGCGAGACATCCTGTACATCTCCTCAGCTATGTTTATACTGAGGTCTTTTATTGCCATTCATGTGTTTTTCTTCCCTAAGGTTGATGGTTATTCTTTTGCCTCCTGTTCCTGGACCTAAAATAAGAGGAATTGACCCTGAACTACTCAAGGTATTCATCTGCATGTTATTATGCGTGACCATGCCTTGTCCTAATGTACTAGTACTCTCTGTATTAAAGTGATTCTACAACTTAAATGGAACAGGGAAACCATTTTCAGAAAACTTAATTTTTTACTTTTTTTTTAATTTAAAAAGAAAAAAAACTTGGTCTGTCAACTTGGTCATCTGTTAATTTTGTCATCGTTCCCAACTTTGAAAACTAAAACTTAAAACTTAAAGGATGATTTCACCTTAATCACACGATTCCTAAACACTTTTAGGGCTGACTAATTCTAAAAGACACATTATAGAGGACTTGAAGAAACTCACTAGCCTAGCAACAATAACACTTCAAACAACCCATAATGCTTTTCACTCCAAGTCTTGAAATGTCTTGTTTTGTCAGTCCAAAACCCCAAAAATGATCAGTTTAATATGATATAAAACAGAAAAGAGCAGGAAACGTCTATATATTTGAGAGGATGAAAACAGCATTTTCTGCCATTTTTGCGTGAACAATTACTTCTACGATAAATCGATTATCAAAATAGCTGCCGATGATTTTTTTTCTCTCTATCGACTAATCGATTAGTCGACTCTAATCGTGAGCGTGTTTTATCGCGCTCGCAACATATGACATACATCTGACGCCATAGTATCAACTCTCTTTTCTTTACCGCAGAAAGGGAAGCTACGGGAGTTGACATCCATCCTGGGCGGCCCTCCTGATCTGAGGCCGGAGATGTACCACAACGACCCCTGGGTGGAATTCATCGATCTGGACATCGAGGAGCAGAGCGATCGACAGACGGACCTGGACACGTACTGTCTCGTAGAGCGCTCGCTGTCCTCCGACAACTCTCCCCTGTCCATCGGCTTCAGAGACGACGACTCGGGCCGGGCCAGCTGCTGCGACCCCGATCTCCCCAGCGAGCCGGAAGCGTTGCCGTTCATTCCTCTGATCCCAAACCAAACCCAGAGCAAGAACCCGTCGTGCCCGACCGCCTGCGAGCCAAGCCCCCCGGTCCAGAGCCCCGCCACCGGGGAGCCTCGGTCTGTAGCACCGGGCCGAGAGGCGCTGTACACCAAAGTAAGTGAGGTGAGGTCTTCTGGCAAAGTGCTGCTGTCGCCTGAGGAACAGACTAGCCAAGACACCGAGAAAGACATCATGGCGCAGAAAGAGAAAGAAAAAAACGAGTTCTGGCTCCTGGTGGTGAATCGAGATCACGGAGGTTACACCTCAGAGCTCAACGCAGGGAAAATAAACCCCAGATCGTCCACAGGAGACATGAGTGAACCCTGCCAGACAGACGGAGACTTGAGTTATTCACCATCCCGCGAATCTGATAGCGCCCCCATGTCCCCTCTTTCCCCTGCGCCTGTCTACACCGTGGTCGAGGGTGTCGACAGGCAGAACAGCCTTTTACTGACTCCCAACTCGACGCCAGACCCCCAGCTCGTAATCCCAAAAGTCATGCCGACGCCAGGCGGCTACCTGACCCCTGAGCTTATGGGAAGCATCACGCCCTAGATCAGCGGTGAACTTGCATAAAGTTAAGACTTTTCAATCCAAGGCACAGATAAGCTTAGGAACAGTCTTGGAGATTGACTATTAAGGTGGCCCAAGGTTGAGTGTTAAATATCAGGTCTCCTAAAATAGTTGGAGGACATCTGTGCCTGTCTTGCCAGTTGCCACCACTTCTGTCCACCTGCTGCTCCCCCTCTGACACGGCTGTAAAGGGTTAGTTGGAGGTTAGGTATGAGGGAGGAAGAGCATGTAAAAATGTGGGGTTTTTTCAGCAAAAGGGCAAAGAGAAAGTCTGTCATGAATAGGGTTTGGCATCGTTTTGATTTTAACAATTCCGATTCTTCTTTTGGATTCCGGTTCTTATCAATTCCGATTCTCTGAGGGGCGGAGTTGAAACGAGCCACATGCTTATTTCACAGATAAGAGGAAAATGTTATTTTGATTCAAGGGTGATTTGCAGTTTTACTGGGCTTTTTCATTGTAAAATAAAGCCACACTCACTGCAACCAGGGCTTTAAATTAACTTGTTTAATCACCAGCCAACATGGCTTGTAGATTTTTAAAGTTACCAGCCAATCAGATATACCACTAGCCACGTTTTTTTTTTTTTTCCCTAACTGCCTTTACTGTAATTTCAGCTCAACTGGTTTGTTTGGTTCCGTCCGTCTTCTCCTTTTCAGCGTAGCTCGTAATCACTAGGCACGTAGCTAACAGTTGTCTGACACATCACGACTTACTGTTCATGGGAAATGTAGGATTAGTACCACAAGCGACATTGTCAGATGAAGATTACGTTTCCAAGGCAAAGACACACAAAATCGCCCAAATTTCTTGGCAGAAAACAGATCAATCTGGAAACACCGACTTGTCGGAATCGTTTCTGCACCCTGCAGATTCAAACAGACACTTCGCTTCATTCATCACCAGCCACATTGGCTAGAAACTTTAAAATGTTACCCGCCAAAGTTTACTTTTACCCGCATTTGGCGGGTTGGCGGGCGTCAATTTAAAGCCCTGACTAGAAGGCCGTGGAAGTACAGTGGCCGCTACGGAAACCCAAGCTTGCGCATTAAACTTGGATATGATGATCAGATTCGAAACCAAATTTTCCAAACAATTCCATTAAAAAAGATTCCATTGAACGGAATCAATTGAATTGAATCATAATTCTGTCTAATGTCCAATATTTACTCTCCTTTATCTCGTCAGGTTTGGTCTCTGGTCAACTCCTGAGAAAAATATTTATCTCATCTATCGGCTTAATGCTCTATAGTCTTCACCAGCTAGTCGCTCATTTTGTGTGTCTGCAGTTTCGTGCTATAAGCCAAAAGAGGCTAAAAAGCTCTAAAGAGTTGCAGAGTTGGTGGCAATTTTCTGTGGTTTTGTCACTACGAGTCCCATCTTTGACATTATAGGTACTCATTTAGTTCAGTGTTGACATAGAAAATATTGAAATAAGCTTTAAATAAGAGTACATTTAATTGTACAGTCACATGGTTCATTCCTATCATCTTGTACATATCAAAAGCTTTCATTTTGATAAAGTCAGGTCATATACTGTATACTCTGTGAAAGTTCCTTTTATGAATCCAACATTTTTGTATGCTTTTCATAAGGTTTTCATTCCTTTTTCAGGCTTTAAGATCAATATTGCTGAAATGAAAATGTTATTTAACTGATAAGGAACTCAGCCTTTTTCTATACTCAGCCTTATTGGGGTTCATATATCATGTTTGTGCCAACACATGAACTCCCGGAAAAGTAAAATACAGCATGGCATGTACGCATGTAAAATGATCCCCTGATAATATTAGATGCTTATTCTTTTGATGCCATTAACATAGACTACCATATTTTTTTTATTTATTTTCTAAACTGTGAAATGTTTTCAGAGCCAACAGCTGAAATAATTTGGATTGCCAGTCTTATGCTCAGTCAGTGTTCTTTCTTTTTGAGTGCAGGAGTTTGTATTTTTCAGTTGCTTTCTGGTTGACATACATTTCATGCAAATTTTGGGAAAACGTGGTCATCAGTTTTGAATTTGTAAAGTTACTGTGTTATAACTGATCAAGTGTTACAAATAAACAACTTTCATACTTTTTGCCATTTGTCTTGTTTTTAATATCAGCTTGTGCAGCATTTCAAATGTTGTTAGAGTGTACTAAGAGGAATACTTTTATTCAATGGTGTAAGAAGTACACTTCTTTTTTTTTTTTTAAATCCAAGTACCAGCAGTACATTGGGAAAATACCCTATGTAAAATAAGGTAGAAGATAAATGTCCTGCATTGAAATTGGAATGTTAATATCCATTAACAGTTAAATGTTATTGTAAAACAAATATTGATGTATGTAAGTCTAAATGTAAACACACAAATATATGCTCTGTGAAATGTAACACATTTTGTTGATTTAAATCTATACTTTGCTCTGATATGTTGCTAAAAGTACAGTATTTGTGCATCAAACGGAAATACCAAAGTACCTTACAATGTATTTCAATAACATAATCAATATATTTCCTCAATTCTTTAGTAACTGTAATCAGTTTCGTACCTGTGCTCCAACCTACAGAAATACATATTTATTTTGTGCACGAGCTCATATAAGCATAACGTCGTTAAGTTAACCGTTTACCAGCGCGTGCAGTTAAGTGTAAGCTAGCTTCAACAACTTTGTAGCCATATATTTTCTTTCTCTAGCTTAACGTTAGTGTAACTTGAAGCAGTAACACGATATTATTACTTTTACTACAGTCGTTTGCTCTTTCTTAGACTAGTACAATGACTAAGTTAAACTGTGTGAATCTTGACAGGTTTATGGAGGACTTTACTCAACTAGAACAGGTAACGTTAAGGGTAGCTAACGTTAGCTAACGAAGGTATAACCTCTTTGACATTAGCAAACGTTATGCTAACTCACTGGTGGCTAATAAGGGATGTCTGCCGTTTGATTTATTTGCCTGTTTTTCACTATGTTGGACTCAAGATTCAAAAGGATGAGGCTGAGAAGCCTCACATACAGATTATAGGGGGCCTTTAGGTCAGTCTTAATCTGACACTTTCATATAAATTAATTGTATGCGATTATCTCCTAAACCCTGCTTGACGTTAGCCACTAGTTTGCTTATATGTACACTGCTACCGTATTATCTGGAATCTATTAAATACACTCACTGACAATGGTCATTAGTAACGTTGACTATAACGTTAACTATTACCTTACTACCTTACTACATACCTCCTTGAGGGGCCATTGTGAAATAAAGAAAAGTTGTGCTAAGTGGGAAGTGTAACTTAAGAGTAACGCTATTCACTTGGCTTTACTTTTATCAAACAGAAAATTACAGAGGTTACTGGCAAAAACAGCGTGTTGGAGATCATGCTGGAGGATGCCAATAGACTCATGAAATTCTATCTGGCTAAGGAGAAGAGTGTGGTCGAGGGTGAGTTTTTGTACACACTATTTAACGTTTCTCCTGACGTTACTGTGTTAGTTTTGTATTAAGATCCATGTGACTCTTGATTTGGCTTTTGTAAATGTCCCTGAATGACCTGACATCTCCAGTTTTCAGTTCAGGAAATGAAGTCCAAAATGTTTTCAAATGTACAGACGGGCTGCTATTTTAGATAACGATAGTCTACATTGTCATGCAGTTAAACATTTAAAGACAGATGAGAGTCATAGCAACAAATGACATGATGACACATACAGTGTTTTACTCTAATGTGTACGGAAAATACTAGATGGGTGAGTTTAAGTTTGTATATAGTGTGTGGTAAAGCCAGGCAAACAATACATCAAAAAATACATTTCATTGGTTGTATAAACTAATACATTTCATTGGTTGTATAAATGTTATGCCCTTCATTGAGTTATTTTATTCTGGAACCTGAACCTAAAAAACATCAAACCATCCCTGAAAAGTGGCTAATGGTGTGGATGTACCTGTTGCAGAGAGAGACAGTCTCCTGGTCGCTGTGAACAGACTGCAGCAGACTCTGCAGGAGCAGTGCAACCTCAGAGGTGAGTGCAACAACCCGCAAGACATACCCCTGGATACTTACAATACTCAAGTCAGTCTTTTTCAGGATGAAAAAATATGCAATTAATTGCTAACATTAGCTAAGGTCCTGTGTGGTTGGTTGTGTGTGTGTGTGTGTGTGTGTGTGTGTGTGTGTGTGTGTGTGTGTGTGTGTGTGTGTGTGTGTGTGTCTGTATGCTTGTATGTCTGCCTGCCTGTCTGTGTGTGTGTGTGTGTGTGTGTCTGTCTGTCTGTCTGTGTGGGTGTGTGTCTGTCTGTGTGTGTTTGTGTGTGTCTGTATGCTTATATGTCTGCCTGCCTGTCTGTGTGTGTGTGTGTGTGTGTGTGTGTGTGTGTGTGTGTGTGTGTGTGTGTGTGTGTGTGTGTGTGTGTGTGTGTGTGTGTGTGTGTGTGTGTGTGTGTGTGTGCTGTGTGTGTGTGTGTGTGTGTATGTGTGCTGTGTGTGTGTGTCTGTGTGTGTGTGTGTGTCTGTGTGTGTGTGTGTGTGTGTGTGTGTGTGTGTGTGTGTGTGTGTGTGTGTGTGTGCTGTATGTGTGTGTGTGTGTGTGTGTCTGTCTGTCTGTATGTGTGTGTGCCTGTCTGTGTGTGTGCTGTGTGTGTGTGTGTGTGCGTGTGTGTGTGTGTGTGTGTGTGTCTGTCTGTCTGTGTGTGTGTGTGTCTGTGTGTGTGTGTGTGTGTGTGTGCGTGCGTGTGTGTGTGTGTGTCTGTCTGTGTGTGTGTGTGTGTGTGTGTGTGTGTGTGTGTGTGTGTGTGTGTGTGTGTGTGTGTGTGCTGTTGATGGTAATTGTGGATTTTGTTTAGCCAAATTGTAATTATATACTGTAAGTGATTATTGGTGCTTTGATTTTATTGATGAGGATAAATGTTCTACTGTCAAATCTACGTTAATTCAAGACAAAATACAATGTTTTATGGTAATAAAAAGGCATTGGCTTTGAATTTGTGTCATTGCATTATATGGGTCACATAACAGTGATATAACCAAAAGATGTATCCTGGGATTCATTTTCATTTGTTTGAAAGAGTAATACATTAATACACATTTTTAAATTTGACTGGAAGGACCACTTCAATTGCTAATCGCAATTATTTCTGAGACAAATAAGTGTACGGTAACATTTGGAATTGTAACAGCTCTATGCACAGGGCCAATCTTAAGCACTCATGTAGCACAGGTTTAGCACACGTTTAAGAAGACTATGGTCTGTGACAAATAAATGGTATCCCAGTTCTATATTTATAGTGTTGCTGTTGTTGTTTTTAATGTTGCTTGGACGTGAAATAGCATCCACAATCGTAAATAAGCCCACAGCACCACTTCTACAGTAGTTTACATATAGGCAGTGGTGGAAGAAGTATTCAGATCCTTTACTTAAGTGAAAGTACTAATACCACACTGTTACAAATAAAAAGTCCTGTATTGAAAATGTTACTTAAATAAAAGTATGTAAGTACAGTATATTCAGGAAAAAAGTACTCAATGTAGAAAAAATCCTCACATTTTAGAAACTGGAAACAATCCAAACAGTTCTGTCGATCAACTACGTGATCATTTCAGCTGTACATGTAGGCCGTTATATTGTTGGGTAGTTTCATTTATAATTAAACATCATATTTTATAAACTACATCTTGAATGTGTAAAGTAACTAGTAACTAAAGCTGTCAGATGAATGTAGTGGAGTAAAAAGTACTATATTTCTCTCTGAAATGTAGCGGAGTAGAAGTAGAAAGTGGCATGAAAAGAAAAGACTCAAGCAAAGTACAAGTACCTCAAATTTGTACTTAAGCTCAGTGCCTGAGTAAATGTACTTAGTTGCATTCGACCACAGCATATAGTGACATTACAGATGAAAGGGTTTTCATCCCATGCCTCTTCTGAAACTGTTCCTGTTGTAGTGGAGAATGAGAGACTGAAGAACGACATGGCTGACCTGAAACAACAGAACAAGAGAACAGCAGAGGTAAGACCCGAGGCAGGAGTGAACACTGGCAGACTTTATTATTAAATCCATTGAATACAGCAGTGAATCAAGACGTTTAATAGAAAGGTAAATGTTTCCATTTCCGTAGCCGGTCTGCGGTCAAGATAATGTTCTCCATACGTTGTAATTAAAATGTTAGTATTGTTCAGAGACATTTGGCGTAATTTCCACGTTTCCGTTTGGTTTACTCATTACTAGGGCTGCAACCAACAATTATTTCCTACATAAAGTTGACTAGTTTAGGTGTGGCAGTAGCTCAGTCAGTAGGGGAGTTGGGTCGGGAACAGGATGGTAGCTGGTTCAAGCCCCCCATACGGACTAAAGTACCACAGTGTGGATTGGTAGCTGGAGGGATGCTACTTCACCTCTTAGGCACTGCCAAGGTGCTCTTGAGCAAGGCACTGTACACCCCAACTTCACACGAAGCTGGTCCGTTGCTGGCAGCCCACTAACTCTGACATCTCTCCAGTTGTGCATGAATAGGTCCTGAGCGTGTGTGTGTGTGTGTATTTCATGCCTGTGTGTAGTGATTTCTAACCCCACAATCAATACAAAGTTGAAATTAAAATGAGTTGTGTGTTTACATGTCTATAAAATGGTCACTGTTTCCCAAAGCCCAACATGATGTCCTCTATGTCTTGTTTTGTCCACAACAAATATTCAGTTTACTGTCACAGAGACAGAGAAGAAACTAGAAAATAGAGAATTCAGAGAATCTTTTCATAAATAAAAATCTTTGCAGCTCTACTCATTAACAAGATTGTCCTAATAATATCTACCTCCTAAAATTCCAGACGAGAGAAGCTCTAAATTGATGAAAATGTTCAAGTCTTACCTCGCGCACACTTATAAGCAAGATAAAGCTTTGTAAGCTCTTCGGTCACTACTGAGGACACAAAAAAAAAAAAATGTCTCACCCTTTAAACGAGGTAGCAATTCCCAAATGTTTGCATGGAAATCATTTCAACTCAAGAGTCTGTCAGTGATGACGGTGTGTGTCCTCATCAGGATGGAGAGGCTGAGCTTCAGCGGCTGGCCAGTGAAATGAGAACAGAAGCAGAGAGACACCAGAGGGAGCTAGAGACTGTCAGGCAGCAGTGCAGGAGAGAGGTGGATGCCGCCCGCAGGAAGGGCTTCCAGCAGCGTAAGACCAAACACAACGCTCCATACACTGAGACAGTGACAGGGTTGATGTTGGAGGATCTTTCTGGGAATACTTAGATTATATGTGCACAGATTAACCTCCCTAAAGCCATAAAGTCTTAATACAAGGCACAGACAGTGGATCAGATATATATCCTGGAATTTATATTTAACACTTGTGGTCGCAACGTAAGCAAACGTGTGGAGCATTTCCCACTTTTTTTTTAATTTTTTTATTATCAAAGTGACATTATGAGGGTTTTGTAACAATATTAATGTTATCAGCCCACAGCATAAGATACGAGCAGCAGAACAGAAATTGAATAAGAGAGCTAGAGAACATGTCTGTTAAAGATGAGTCTGTATTTGGCTGGGCCCTGCTGTGGTTTTATTCCCCGACAGTGGAAGCTAGGGCTGGGACGATCTATTTGTTTGTATATATATATATGTATTTTCTGCATTTTCTGCTTTCGCTCTGTTTTGCTGGAAACAGATACCTTATAAACAGAAAATATTAAGGTGAATCATTGGTAAAAAATAAATAAATAATTGATTCCAGGGAAAAGAATCGACTTTAAAAATCGTCGGGGAAAAAAATCACAATACTTACGATTTTGGATGTTGTTTTCCCCACGTACAGTGGAAGCTAAAGATGCCGAAGTGAAGAATCTGATGGAGGAAAAGGATCTGGACCTGGAGGAGTTGAGGAAGAGGCTGAAGGAACAGGAGAGGGCGAGGCAGAGCGAGCTCCTCAAGTTACAAATGGAGGTAAACTAAAAGCTACTTCCTGTGTTGCTGTAATGATTTTCTGAGTCACAAGAAGTTACTTTTTTTTTTAGGTTAAGGCTTGACAAGACTGTCTAATAATAATTAGATGTACATAGGACTAGACCGACTATTGGTTGATTGATATTTATCAGCTGGTATTTAGCTCCTGCCAAAGAGAGTAATATCTGTAAACGACCTCTCGACAAACATTTTCAGCTTCTCTCTAAGCTCGTTGGTGTTTTGCATTGTACGTTTTTGCAGTTTGGTGCAAAGTTAGCCAGAGTTCAGAGTACAGCTCAGCTGAGCCAGCAGCAGCAGCAGCAACAACACGGCTCCAACCTTATTCCGCAGAGCGTCTTCAAGAGGGTGAGCAGCCCACACAGCACCTTTTACATCATAGAGGTTAACTAACAAAGCACAAAACACATTCAAGTGCCAATCAATCTGTAATTCAAGGCTGTGGTGTGCAGGAACTAGGGCTGTGACGGTATAGTTATTTTCCTACGAAGCAACGTGTCACTGCAGTATGGCGGTTAACCGCAACCCCCTTACGTGATAGCGTAAGTTAGAGCGAGAATGGCAGGGTGCCGTAAGTGAGTGACGTCAGTGCCCGTGTTGTCGCGCGAGGACAGCGAGCGGTAACGAGAGTAGCGCATGAGTGCCGCTGTGAGGAAAAGCGAGGGGGGGAAAAAGAGATAGCAAGGATGATGTAAAGTGAGTTAAAAGTGAACACTAAAACAACAAGCTAGAGCTTCTCATGACACGGTGGCTTTATCTGTCGTCAATTCTGCCAGTAAAGTGAATGGCGTCACCCCCGAAACAACATTGGTTTAAACCTTACAACATACAGTATGTTGCAGCCATAGACTGTATAAAAAAGATTGCAGCACAGTGTTTCCATTTCAGCTCAGCGTGAGAGTCTTCACTGTGTTTTGCTGTCATTTACGGCCGCGCTGCTTTCACTCCTCTGCGTTGAGCGGTCTAGCAGCTGAGCAGACAGAGAGCAGAGAGGGCGACTCGGCAGTCCTCTCTCTACCAGTATAAGCTGCTCTGTTTTTGGCTACAAAACGTGCACGCAGGCTGAAATTCAACGGTGCGGTTTTGTCGGGACTAAGCTATAAGCAGAAGAAAAGTCGGAACGTATTTCATACTCAGGCTTATCCCTGCATAGAAGAAGGTTTTTGCCAGCGCCACAGAATAAATCACCAGCAGCAAAACATTCTTGACTTCCAGCGGTCAACTCCCCTCTCATCCACAGCCGCACAGCATATTTTACACATGGCGGCTGCGTGCGGTAGATTTAGGCTCTACCGCACTCTCCGGGTGAACCTGCTACCCTGGGGACCAGCGGCACGGGGGTTGAAGCTCTGCTTCTGAATGGAGGAAGAGCAGCTGCTGTCGGGCCCTGTCTGTCCGCGAGGGGGCTTAGTGGCATTAGTGTTAAATTTAGACCGTTTCATAACCGGTTAAAAACATGGTACAGTTGGTTCACACCTGATGTAGTACGGGAGTATGCAAGGACCGGATTGAGTTGAGACCACCTTTTAAAGTGGACTTTGGCACGGATCGACCAAACGTGCCTGGGTATGGTACGCAATGTTTACACTAATCAAACTCAAAGTGTACTACGATCCAGGCCCAGGTCCCTGATGTGAAAGCCCCCGTACTGTATTATATATTCCATATTATTTTTATATTTTGAATTGTCCCTTCCCTTCAGAATTGTGTGTGTTCACATAAATGAAGACGCTTCCACCATAAATTGGTGCATAAACAAATGGGTCAGAATGCAGGAAATGAAGTGTTTGCTCAAAGATTCCTGGGGGAATGGACCTACATAATATGGTACACATATTAAGGGACCCCCCACTTAATATGTGTACCCCCAAAGGCCCATTCTGAGGCCGGATAAACCCTGATACTGTAAACCAGTTTGTGCAGGAGGACCGAATCATGAGTGTAAGTGATGTTACAAGTTTGGGTTTGTCACTTTGTATCCTTGAAGTGCAAACCTCAGCTGAAGCAAAGCAAATTGTATTAGATTTGACCCAGATGTCTAATCCTGTTAGTCCCCACCTTCTAAGTAACATCAGGCTACTTCCCAGCATGCCTCATCAGCTTTGTCTGAAAGACAAAAGTCTGAAAAAAAAAGCTTAAAGGTGCATTCAGACTTAATTTCTTACTTTCTTTTAGTTTTTCTTCCAGTTTCTCTTTTCATACAACCAAGTGACGGAGCCAATTATTTCCCTGAAGTTTTTAACTCACACAGACATGTCATTGTCTTTGCACCGCCCAGAGCAAATTCATGTCCGTTTGATTCCACTCGCATCTTTGCATCGACATTAAATACACAATCACACTGTCTCTCGAACACAGTCTTCACAGTGTTCTGTTGTTAGCAGCTGTGTCTCACACATCATCATTCACCAGCTTCTCAAATGTAAGAATGTTCTGCTTTTCCCTGCTTTATGTCATTCAGTGACTTGAATAGCAATTTTAAGATGTCACATTGGGGTCTGAAAATGTGATGTGCATTTTTAACACTAAATGAATCAAGAAAATAACAATTCCACAAATCATCATTGTGGGAATGCTGATTTGGCAGCACCGATTCTTCCGTATGATTTTTGGTCGCCTACTACTTCTGCATACCTGCAGCTACAAAAAACATTCAAATATCAAAATGTTCAGCTCTTTAAGGATATTTGTGCTTGTATTAAACTTTTCTCCACTATTTATGGTTTTTAAAATATTAAACGTTTTTCTTTTTTTCTTTGACAGTCAATGGAGCAATTTTTAAATCCCCTTCAGGCTTCTTCCACTTCTAAACTTTCAACACTTTTCCGCAAACTGTTCCACACTTTCGGTTTTTCGACATACTATATTATGACTTTTGATCACTTTTTTCCACATACTATACAATGACTCAGTGTTTCCTCTATGTTGATTTTGTAGTGGCGTCCCACTATGGCAAAATTTCTACCACCAGAAATGTATGAGAAATGTATCAGAAATAGGGCTGTATAAAAACTTTAGTCGCGGTTGCCTTTTAATTGATCCTGCCGACATAATGCACATAATATTGGCCACTCACATTGCAATTTAACAACAAGTAGAACTATTCAGATGTTATTTGGCCCGTCCAGTTTAACTCCACATACTGTTGTGTTGATGTAGTTTATTGTCAAAACGTTAGCTTTCTTCCGAGTCGACTATTAAACGAACAGCTCCACCAAAACGTCACCGCGGTGGGTCAGTTCTAAGTGTAGACCTGTTGTAGATGTTAAGTGCCCTATAGTTCCTCAAAAAATACAGTTCAATCACAACTGAAAATATGCCTCATTGTGTGTAAATAGAGGTGAATAAATATATTTGTTTACTATGTCAGTTCCGTTTTATACGTAAAACATTTGGTGACGGGGTGCACGGGGGGGGGGTTCTTGTTCGGACAGACCTGCCCCCACTGCTAAAAAAAATCCTAAAGGAAACACTGATGACTGTTTTCGACGTACTTTTTTTTAACATACTATACTATGACTATTCTTGACATATAGTCATAGACATATACTATGACTTTTTATCACTTTTTTCAACTGTGACTTTTTTATCACTTTTTTCGCCATACTGTAGTATGAATTGTTTTGACATACTATACTAGGACTTTTTTTAATCACTTTTTCCCGACATACTATACTATGACTTTTTTCGAGAAACTATGCTATGGTGTATGGTTCCTCAGAGGTTAGTGCTACTCCAAATTGAATCACCAAGTAGGCACTGCACACTCAGACTCTGGTTCAATCACCAGTCTGGGCTGGGACTTTGACTTTTTTCGACATTTTTATCACTCTTGACATACTATACTATGACTTTTTTATCACTTTTTTCGACATACTATACTATGACTTACTTCGGCATACTCAGTATGACGTTTCTAGCACTTTTTTACGACATACTATACTATGACCTTTTTTGACATACTATGACTTTTTATCACTTTTTTCAACATACTATACTATGACTTTTTATCACTTTTTTCAACATACTATATTATGACGTTTCAACATACTATATTATGACTTTTTTCGACCAACTATGATGTATGGTTGCTCAGAGGTTAGTGTTACTCCACCAGCAAGTAGGCATTGCAGACTGAGGCCTGGTTCAAACACCAGTCTGGGCAGGGACTTAGACTTTTTTCGACAGTTTTATCACTCTGGACATACTATGCTATGACTTTTGTATCACTTTTTTCGACATACTATATTATGACTTTTACGCCTTGGACAGGGGGCCGGGGACAAAGCGCAACGTTTTGTTATTGACAAGCTCTTAGAGAGTGCTGATATTTTATTTATACAAGAGACTCTGTTACCCAAACAAGATCTAGATAAACATAACTCTGTGCATGAAAACCTTTATGGCTCAGGTGAGTCGACAACAGATCTAAGTATGGGAATAGTGCGTGGCAGAATACCTGGAGGGGTTGCCATCCTATGGCATAGGAAGCTTGACCCACTGATCGATGTGATTAGACTAGAGGTGGACTGGGCCATAGCAATTAAAGTTGTACATGATAAAAATGTTTTTATTATTTTAAATGTGTACATGCCATATGAATGCTACCAAAATGAAAATGAATATCTTAATAGGCTTGCCTTTATCAGCTCATTCATTAAAGAGAGTGAAAGTACTTGCATTTTTGAATGCATGAATGCTGATATGTCAGATGTTAACTCTCAATTTGCCAAACACCTTAATCAATTTTGTCTAGACAGTAAGTTAGTTCTCTCAAGTAAAATGCTGTTACCAGTGACAGTTACACATATATTAGTGAAGCATGGCATACAACAGCTTGGCTAGACCACTGTATATGTACAGCTGATGCTCATGATTGCTTGGAAATTGAGATTATGTATGGTGTAGCCACAGCAGATCACATACCTGTCTCCATGATAATAAATCTTGACAGTCTACCTGAGCTGACTAACTATGATAATGATAATAATGAGCAAAATAGAAGAGTGGACTGGGCAAAGCTCACAGAATATGATCTATGGAAGTACAACACACTGAGTGATAATAGTCTTAGTAATATTGATATACCACTTGAAGCCATTTTGTGTGGCAACTTAAATTGTAAGAGTCACACACATCATAGTGATATACTTATCATGTATGACAAAATTGATGAAAAATTGAGACACTATAAACAAGACCTGCAACACATTTCTGAGAACAGAAACGCACAGCACAGCTGACAGTGAAGACCTGTGAATTACCAACCACTAACTCAAAATCTTTTATTCAGTGAGCCTTGTGAATGGCTGCACCAGGTTCATTATTTTCTGTGTGCTTTTAGTGTTTGACTGTGGTGTGCTTTCTATTAAGTGATTGCTAATCAAATATGTTCTAAGGCTGCAACTATTGATTAAAACAATTTTATTATTATTATTATTATCAACTAGAAAATTGACAAAAATGATAAAACTGTTTAATTAATGTCAGTAAATTATTCATCCAAGATAAAAGAAAGCATTAGACCAGGATGGAACGACTATGTGTCTGAACTTCATGTGGAGGCTAAGGAAGCTTTTTGGAGCTGGGTATCATCTGGAAAAGCTAGGTACGGCCCAGAGTTTGAACATAAGAAAAAGGCAAATGCCAGGTTTAAATATGCTGTACGCTTTATCAAAAGTAATGAGCAGATGATGAGGGCAAATTCTGTGGCCAGAACATTTCAGCAGAATGATTTGTATGATTTCTGGAAGGAAGTAAAGGTTATCAATAACAGCAAGATGGCTTTGCCATCCAGCATTGATGGGATCTCTGGGGATGAAAATGTTACGGAGCTGTGGGGGGAAACATTTTAGAGAGATTTTTAAATTTAAAAAAATGAGAGTGTTGATTATCATGTTGGTGATGTCATTAATAATGATGGTGTGGTCATTAGACCTGATGAAGTGTGTCATGCTATTGCGAAATTGGCAGTGAACAAAGCGTGTGGTCTTGACCAAATAACAGCTGAACACCTGAAGTATGCAAGCCATAGAATCTCAGTGTTACTTGCTATATGTTTTTCTGGATTATTAGCGCATGACATATTACCTGACTCTATGTTACCTGTACTATTAGTGCCAGTTATTAAGGACAAAACCTGTAAGGTATCAAGTATAGAAAACTACAGGCCAATCGCTCTAGCGAGTATACTCTCTGAAGTGTTAGAACAAATTCTATTTGATAGACTACAAGAATATATAATAACCACTGACAATCAATTTGGTTTTAAAAAGAAACATGGCACAGATTTGTGTATATATGCACTGAAAGAACTTGTTACCAAGTACAAAAGCCATGGCTCAACAATGTTTTTATGTTTCCTTGATGCATCCAAAGCTTTTGACCGTGTTAATCATGGTAAACTGTTTATAAAATTACAAGAGCGAGGGGTCCCCCCATACCTAATACATATCTTGCATTATTGGTACTCCCATCAAACAATGCGAGCTAGATGGGGCAAGATTACATTGGATCCTTTCCCAGTTACCAATGGGGTTAGACAAGGTGGAATATTGTCACCTGTTCTTTTTAATTTGTATATGGATGATCTTTCTAGGACATTAGAAGTGTGTAAGACTGGTTGTATGGTGGGAGATAGGCGTATTAATCATCTGATGTATGCAGATGATTTAATTGTTATGTCTTCTTATAGTGCTGGCCTACAACAACTGCTTAGAGTCTGTTCAAACTATGGACTACAGTATGACATCAAATTCAATGCAAAAAAAGAGTGGTGTAATGATTGTCAGAACTAAGGAGGCTATGCTTTCCGTCTTTTTATTTGACAGGGCAAGAGCTAAACGTAGTTACTAAAACAAAATGCCTGGGCCACATTATCAGGTAGATTTTGTTGAAGTGTCCAAGATGGACCAGTGCTAGTCATTTGTTTGTGACGAGTAATGTCCCCACCTTCCAGTCAAGTCAAAGAATACAATTTGAACTGCCTTAACTAACCCTGCACTTAGTGATACCAGATATACTTCCAAACTCTGGAAACACTGGAACGCACATCTGCATATGTTTTAAGTATTGTGCATAACCATCTTTGTGTCTGTATATGTATGTATGTATGTATGTATGGTTTGTGTGTACCCTTCCTGTAATATGTTATGTGTACTTTTATATCTGGACCTTGAGTCTGTAAATAAAGTTATAATATCACTTTTTTTTATCACTTCTTCCCGGCATACTATATTATGACTTTTATTACTTTTTTTGACATACTATACTATGACTTTTTTGGACAAACAATACTATGCCTTTGTTATTACTTTTTTTTAACATACCATACAGTGTCTTTTTTCAACATATCATACTATGACTTTTTCGTCACTTTTTTCGACATACTATAATATGACTTTTTTCAACATACAATACTTTGACTTTCTAATATCGTTTTGATATACTATAACTATTTTATCAGTTTTTCCGATATACTATACTATGACTTTTTTGGACATAATATACTTTGACTTTTTTCGACATACTAGACTATGACTTTTTTATCCCTTTTTTTGCTAAACTATACTATGACTTTTTATCCCTATACTATGACTTTTCGACATGACTATGACTTTTTTTTTAAATCCTTGAAATATTTCACTTTTGTTTAATGTTATTGGTATCGTTCAATATTTCAATGAAATTCATACTCATTAAAACCATTCCCACTTTTCCAACTATTCTCACTACTTCACCTCCTTCTTAAGGCCGTTTCACATTGTCCGCGGCATGCGTTGCGCTCACCGCTAGGTTGTCCTATTCCCAACTATATTTGTTGCGCAAATTTACGTCATACATGCGCCAATATTTGAATGCACGTCACGTCTGCGTCACATTGTGGATATTCAGTAGTGATTTGGTGAAGACGATGTTTCTGTCTTTGAAACAAAAGAAAGCCTTGGCACTTGGCCTGGTTGTGAGGAGAAGACGGAGGAAGGCAGCAGGAAGAAGGGTGTGGGTGCACGAGCAAGATACATGATTTTTCAGGTCAGTCACTATGCGGTGCAGTTTACACCAATTGTTTTAAGAAATGCACTCACAGTTGTGCAAATGCAATTATGATTTGACAAATGCACCAAAGTAACTGACTCAGCGCAGCGGAAGACCGGTTCTTGCGCGCGCAAGCCATTGACAATAATGGGTTTCATAGCACAACGCTGCCATTTGCGCGTACAATGTGAAGTGGCCCTTACGCAATTATTCCAGCAATCCAGTTTAGCTTTAGCAATTCAGCTTTTCAGCATTCACAAGCATTTTCTGTAGGAAATGCATTTTCTAGTTGATAATAATAATAATAATAATAATAAAATTGTTTTAATCAATAGTTGCAGCCTTAGAACATATTTGATTAGCAATCACTTAATAGAAAGCACACCACAGTCAAACACTAAAAGCACACAGAAAATAATGAACCTGGTGCAGCCATTCACAAGGCTCACTGAATAAAAGATTTTGAGTTAGTGGTTGGTAATTCACAGGTCTTCACTGTCAGCTGTGCTGTGCGTTTCTGTTCTCAGAAATGTGTTGCAGGTCTTGTTTATAGTGTCTCTTTCTATTGACGTGTTTGGATTAACTGTGCCTGGTAATCCACAGAAGCTGCAGTTCTTCCAAGAAGAGAAGAACAAGGAAGTTGTTGCTCTGCGTCAGAGAATCAAAGAGCTGGAAGAGAGCCAGCGTGCTGGCAGCTTCAGCGACAGCCGTCTAAAGAAGAGAAAGATCTAGTTTGTTTACAGTAGAGGCCAGAAGCTGTTGACACGTCAACTCTGCAAATGCATGAATCTCCAGATCTTCCAGGCAGAAGTGACTGAAGTGATTTAACATTTCCAGATTTGTATTTCATTTTCATTTCAAAGCTAAATTCAGAGTTAACTCTACTGCTTCTTGTGCAGTGCCATACTTGACAAGATTTGCAGTTCCATCGCCCTGCCTGCAGGTGAGTGTGCAGAGAGCACATTTATACACAGGGCATAGTCCTGTAAATCTTTAATCCAATCAGCTGCCTGCATGGAAGTGCAGGAGGGGGAGGCGCTGAAGTAGGAGAAGCCCACTTCTGATTAAATCAGCTTGAAGTCCAAACCCATTCAGGGAGTTTAACCTGTTCATCTCCTTTCTTTCAAAGAAACCTTGTGTTCTACTGATCTTGTCATTTTGGAAAAGCAGAGCTCTTAAACTCTACTGCCTTGTGTTCATGATTTCCCATTGTTGTTTAGGAAAGTAAAAGTCTGAAAAAGGTCTGCTTCCCTCAGTAGACTAAAACTGTTCCTTTTGGCCTAGAAAACTTTGTAGTTTTTTTCACATACTGTTGTAACAACTAGTAACGTTAGAAAAACTACAACACATCTAGCTAGACCGGAAACAAAACAACAGGCACGCCACACACACTTGTTTGGGCTTGCGAGCCGGCCAAAGAGTAGTAGGCTAACGTTACATTTTGAGTGGATGGCGAGCGCGAGACGCTGAAATGGATGCCAATAAGATTCTGAATGGAAAGTTTACTTTTAAAAAGTTGTCGAGGGGGACAGTAGGCAAGGCAAGGCAAGGCAGCTTTATTTGTATAGCACATTTCAGCAACAGGGCAATTCAAAGTGCTTTACATGAAAACAGATAAAAAAAAATTAAAAACAGATTTACATGAAAACAGATAAAAAAATTAAAAACAGATTTACATGAAAACAGATTAAAAAATTAAAAACAGATTTACATGAAAACAGATAAAAAAATTAAAAACAGATTTACATGAAAACAGATAAAAAAATGTAAAACAGATAAAATACGAGAAAAAAAGTTACAGTGCAGTATAAGAACTTAAACATTGAAGAGCAGTTAAAACAGTTAAATATATAAAAGCAGATAAAATAACTTTCCAGGACTCAGTGATCCATTTTTTGGAAAGCCAAAGCTTTTTGACCAATATGACAGATATCTCAAGTAGTCCGGTCCATATTTTCTAACCATCTCACCCACTATGGGTCCAGATGCTTCACATGGCTTTGAGGTTTCATTCCCCGTATTTACAGAAGCTTTTCTTGAGTATACTCTTATCTTTTTCGATGTGGTCGTCACCGCAAAGCTTAGTTCTTTTCTTCGGCAAACCTTGTAAAACCCGGTACAGCCCTGCAGACAAAAATCTTTTAATAGCCAAGAACGTATTCTTAAACTATTTTATTTCTTCTGCAGTCTGTCTCTAAATAGTCAAGAACTCGCTCAGAGTGTTGATAGACTATTTTT
Organism: Sander vitreus; assembly: GCF_031162955.1. Taxonomy (NCBI): domain Eukaryota; kingdom Metazoa; phylum Chordata; class Actinopteri; order Perciformes; family Percidae; genus Sander; species Sander vitreus. The sequence continues at coordinate 24,846,123 of NC_135870.1, read as the reverse complement.
TTTTTTTCTATTTAGGCATTCTGCCTAAATTAGTTAATTATTTCGACTAACTTTTTGACCAGCCCAAAGTCTGTCTCTTCTGTCACTCTATTTCCATGCCTGTATGAGAGAAACAATCAGAGATATGTCCGTTTCTGCAAAAGAATGTCACCGGAATAATCATAAATTCAATTCTATTATTTGTTTTAGGAATTTCTCTTTATATGCTTATATAGATTGTTATACAGTGTCAACAATGCAGCTTCAGTATAAGAAATGAACAATTATTTAAAGAAAGGCAACATCAAAAAGATAGGTCTTCAGCCTTGATTTAAAAGAACTGAGAGTTGCAGCAGACCTGCAGTTTTCTGGGAGTTTGTTCCAGATATGTGGAGCATAAAAATTAAACACTGCTTCCCCCTGTTTAGTTCTGACTCTGGGGACAACAAGCAGGCCTGTCCCAGACGACCTGAGAGGTCTGGGTGGTTCACAGTGTAGTAGCAGATCAGAAATGTATTTTGGCCCTAAACCGTTTAGTGATTTATAAACCAGCAAAAGCATTTTGAAATCAATTCTTTGAGGCACTGGAAGCCAGTGTAGAGACTTCAGAACCGGAGTGATGTGATCCACTCTCTTGGTCTTAGTGAGGACTCAAGCAGCAGCGTTCTGAATCAGCTGCAGCTGTCTGATTGATAGTTCTAGGGAGACCTGTAAAGACACCGTTACAGTAGTCAAGTCTACTGAAGATAAAAGCATGGACAAGTTTTTCCAAATCCTGCTGAGACATAAGTCCTTTAACCCTTGATATATTTTTAAGGTGGTAATAGGCTGACTTTGTAATTGTCTTAATTTGGCTGTTAAAATTCAGGTCTGAGTCCATGACTACACCAAGATTTCTGGCTTTTTTATTTTTAACATTATCGTTTGAAGCTGAGTGCTGACTTTTAATCGTTCCTCCTTTGCTCCAAAAACAACCACCTCAGTTTTTTCATCATTTAATTTAAGAAAGTTCTGGCACATCCAGTCGTTAATTTGTTCAATGCACTTAGTCAGTTGTTGTATTGGACTATAGTCCCCTGGCGATAAGGTTATATAAATTTGTGTGTCATCCGCATAACTATGGTAACTTATTTTATTTTTTTCCATAATTTGAGCCAGTGGAAACATGTAGATGTTAAACAGGAGAGGCCCCAGAACGGAGCCTTGGGGAACTCCGCACGTCATATTTGTATGCTCAGATGTATAATTCCCTATAGACACAAAGTAGTCGCTATTCTTAAAATAAGACTCAAACCACTTTAGTACTGAGCCAGAAATGCCAACCCAGTTTTCCAATCGGTCTAGTAATATGTCATGGTCGACCGTATCAAATGCAGCACTGAGATCAAGTAATACCAAGACTGAAATTTTGCCACTATCTGTGTTTAAGTGGATGTCATTAAAGACTTTAACAAGAGCTGTCTCAGTGCTGTGGTGTGGTCGAAAACCCGACTGGAAGGCATCAAAACTGTTGTTTAGTGACAAGAAAAGGTTGAGTTGTTGAGAAACCGTTTTTTCAATGATTTTACTTAAAAATGGAAGGTTTGATATCGGCCTATAGTTGCTCATTAGTGTGGGTCTAGATTGTTCTTTTTTAAGAGTGGCTTAATGAGTGCAGTTTTCAGGGCCTGTGGGAAGATACCTGAGAGACGAGATGTGTTTACAATCTGTAGAAGATCTGTAGCCAAACAATTCGAAACATTTTTGAAAAGGCCCGTTGGTAGAATATCAAGGCAGCAGGAGGAGGTTTTCAGATGTTGTATAATGTCCTCCAGGTTTTTACGGTTAATCATATGAAATTGGGTCATATTGGAATTTGTTTTGCCTGGACACTGTGACAACACACACCCTGTATTCGATATGGAAGCACTGATTGTTTGTTTAATTTTCAGAATTTTGTCTTTGAAGAAGGTGGCAAAATCATTGCAGGCCTCGGTGGATAAAAGTTCAGATGCTACTGGTACTGGAGGGTTTGTTAACCTATCGACAGTAGCAAACAAAGCACGTGAGTTATTATTGTTTTTGGCAATACTGTCCGAGAAGAAGGACCGCCTTATAAATTATAAATGCGAAGTCTCTCTTTATAGGTGTTGTAGTGGACCTGGAGATTAGTTTTTCGCCACCTGCGTTCTGCTTTTCGACACGCTCTTTTTTCTGTTCTTACCAGTATGGCATTTCTCCATGGAGATCTTTTCTTATCAGAGACAGTTTTTACCTTAATGGGAGCAATGGCATCAATAACATTTGTAATTTTACAATTGAAATTGTCTACAAGCTCAGTGACTGAGACCCCTGAGAGGGTGGGTGTGGACGAGAAAAGCTGAATGAATGTTTCACTGGTTCTGTCAGTGATATACCGTTTTCTTATTAACTTTGTTTGGACACTTTTGTGCACAGAGATAGTGCCATTAAAGAAAACACAGGAATGATCAGAGAGAGCAGCATCAGTCACCACAACCTTGGAAATGTTCAAACCTTCGAGATAATCAAGTCCAGAGTGTGCCCCTTGTTGTGTGTGGGTTCCGTCACATGCTGAGACAGTCCATAGTTCTCAAAAACACAACACAGTTCTTTGGTCCCTCTATCCTGGGGATTGTCAACGTGAATGTTGAAATCACCAGCAATAACTACACAGTCAAAGTTAATACAGATTATAGACAGCAGTTCACTAAAGTCGTCAAAGAAGGATGCACAGTATTTAGGTGGCCTGTAGATAATTAGAAATATAGGTCGAGACGGGGACCTTAGCTGAAGAGCCACATATTCAAAAGAAGCAAAGTTTCCATAAGATATTTGAGTACATTGGAACGAGTCATTAAACAAAATGGCGACTCCACCTCCTTTCTTATTCGCTCTATTCTCACTCATAAAATTGAAGTTAGGGGGAGCTGACTCGATAAGAACAGCATCACTGTTATTATGGTCTAACCAGGTTTCAGTTAAAAACATGAGGTCAAGATTGTGCTTAATAATAAAATCATTGATTAAAAATGATTTACTCGCCAGAGACCTGACGTTTTGTAAGGCTAATGTTAGTGTGTTAAAATAATTATCTGTCTCGTTTTTTGGGACAGGCTGTGGCTGACGAGGAATGGATGCTAAATTTGCTAAGTTGGCAGTTAAGTGCTTCTTTTTCTTGCTTAGCGGATTCACCATTCTTTTTCTATTACCTATCGCAACGTTGATTGACGAAGAATTGAACACACAGGGCCCAGGCTTGTCCTGGAAAGAGTCATGAGTGCCACTAGGCATGTAGCCTGGGCCCAGCACATATCAGTTAAAGCTTGTTGCATTTTGTACACAAGCATACTTATCAGTCTGGTGAGAAGGAGTTCGCTGCCGTCCTTGAGGGGACAGAGGTGCCTGGCGTTTTACTTTCAGCGGTTCAGTCAAAACAGGGTCAGTTTGATGCTGGGGGCGAATGATGGAAGAAGGTAGTGGGGCAAACTTGATTCCAGCATCTACCAGCTGCTCCATCCGGTCAGTGAACCCCAACATGTGGCAGGGGGAAACAGGGGAAAAGGCGGATGGGGAGAGCGATGGATCCTCAAAGGCGTCGGTGTTGGTAAAGGGGGTTTGAGGAGTGTTGGATGGGTGAAAAGGGGGGTTGAGATTTCTCGTCTCCGTTCTGTGGTCCTCCATGGCCAGATCTTTGCTCAGGTGGGGGCTGTGGTGGATCACTGCCGCACTTTGTTGTGTCTTCCTCTTGTTTTGTTTGTTTATCTTGTCTCGTGTCCTTCGCCGAGGGAGTAGATGTGTGGTGCAGAAAGTAAAGTAGGCTAGAGGTGAACAGCTTTACTCCTGGCTTGTTAAGAAAAAGTCCATCTGCTTTAAAAAGATTCACGCATACACAGCCTGTATGACACAGAGAAAGCAGCCCAACTGGAACTGCTGCAAAGGGCTGCAAACGCTGTCTCATTAACTGGTGATCTCTGGACGTCAGTGAGTAATCAAAATTATTTAGAAGTTACTGCACACTATTTTGACTATGTATATCAGCATACGGTTTTAGGACTGTGTTCTTTGTATCTTTTTTTTTTACTGTTTTTGTCATTTGGGACATTGTCCACCCTCTTTTCTGTCCAGGAGAATTGTTACATTCCTTATTATAAAAACGTAAAGGGTACAAATGTCCTGCTGTGGCAACCGGTTTTTGGACCATTTTGTTTGTACTGTATAAGCAAAGTGTTAGTGTTACATCTCAGTTAGGTTAGGTACTTGTAGGAATTGTGCAATAATGACTAAAATCTTAAAGTCAAGTTCATAAAGTAACTTTCCTTGCATTCATTTGATTCCCAATTAAGATGCACTGGTAAGAATGGCTTTCCATTGTTAATATGTACTTAAAAACAGTTCTGAAATGTAAAATAATAGAATTTTATTCATGTGATAAAACATGCGATTAATCGTGATTAACTATAGAAATTTGGTGATTAATTGCGATTAAAAACATTTATCGTTTGACAGCCCTATTTTTAACTTAAGAGTGGAGTGTTCACTGAGAACATGAGCAGTAACTGATTGGAGCTCAAGACCCATTTCTGCAGTTGATTATGCCACATTTAAGATATGTTGCAATTTCAAACTTTCTCGATGTCTTCTGACTGTAGTGTCTCCCCGCTGTGCCTCCACTACTCCTCACAGCTGTATGAAGACGCTCGGCCCGGTGAAGCATTGATCGCATGCTCTGTAATCTCTTTATCTGTGCTGCTCAGCCTTCGTCAAGGGGACAGACAGCTAATATGGGAACAGCTCTATGGGAACATTGGGTAACACCGTTGCATAACATTTCATCTCCACAAAAGCCGAGAGCTCAACCTTTTAGCTGCAAAGCACAGCCATGTCTCTCACAGAGGTGTGCTTTGCTAAACCTGCAAACCAAAGCATTCCGGTTATACTGTAAATACTGTGGATACAAATACATGTGCACAATTGTCATCAGTTGCGTCCTTTTGGCTTCTTTGTTGCCGCCCTGAACCGATGTTAGCCATTTTAATGGATTGGCACGGACCCAAATTAAAACAGGATTAGAGTTCATGACCACCTTAATCCGTCATCAGTGGAGGAGGAGAGGATGAAGATAGGAGGAAGGTGAGCTCTCACAGTAGGGGGGTTTTCCCTGTCCTTTGACTGTCCTTCCACTTACCTGATGTCTCAAACAGACGCGCCCCCTACCCTCCTGTGTTCTTGGCCATCGGTGTGCAGTTAGTCTGTTCGAGAGGACAGAGATGGAGACTATGACGGCACCGTTTTGCTCAGTGTATTGGGGCCTTAAACGATTTTGCACAAACTGTCAGACTTCAGCATGTAAGTGAAGGAACTCATTTTTTTCTGGTCCTACTGGGCCAAAAGAACTACTTTTTCATATTGTTGCATGCAGTGGATTCTACCGCTGCTGATGCAAAGCAGCAATTTGGAAACTTGGTAAGAAAACAAGAATCTTGTTTTACTATATATTCTAACCATATTCATTTTCACTCTTTTTGTTAAATGTCTCCTGTCTTTTTGTACTCACTTGAGGGTTATGCGTTACTGGTATCTAGTACAGTCACAGTAATATGTGTACAAACTGTTGCATAAGACATCTGAGAATTTGTATTTAATATAGTGGCGTAGTCTTAAAATGATGTGGTTTTAGTGTAGCACTGGAAGGACGTGTAGAATGTTTATATGTGATGTTAAAGAAAACATTAATTAGCTGATTATTCACTGTTAACCTGTGTTAAGAGGATGATAACAGGGCTGCACTCTATATCGTTTTTTTATCGTCGTCGCAGTATCAACTCCTGCAATAAACCCTTACGAAAGGCCGCGACATATCGCGAAAAACACTCGATTATTTGTGTTAGTTGAAAGAAAATATCAGTAGAAAACTTCACTTTAAAATGTTTTAGTGGTGCCACTATATTTAATTTAATGTTCAATATCAAAGAATGATGGAAATGATTTCCTTTCATTCGTTTAAAATTCAACAAAATTTGTATTTTAGCAGAACACTGAAAGCAGCAGAACTGAATACACTTTAATATCTGTTTATGAATCGCAAGTAATATCGTTATCGCGATATTCAATATCTCATATATATCTCCATCCTCATATCGTGCAGCCCTAGATGCTGCAATGATAAAGCAATGCTATATGGTATTTCCAGTGGATTAAAAGTGATGTTTTTTAACATTTCAGGAAAATAAGCAAGTAGCAACTGGATGTCCAACCCATGAGTGGGTAATGACGTAAAGACATCGTCATGTTTTCTTCTTGAAGATGACCTTATCTTGAGAAATGCCTGAAAGCCGGTACAAGATGACAAACCCCAAACGCCACCACAGCCTCTACAGCCTGATGGACAGCTCTGGCGCCGGCCTAGAGGACGAGGAGGCCGACGGCCCGCCGCACCTCACCCCCCTGCAGAAGCTCACCGCCGACATGTGCAAGGACGACACGACCATCAAGGAACTGATGACTGGCCGCAGGGTGGGCTTCTACAAGGTCCGCGGGGAGATCGGCTCTGGGACCTTCTCCCGGGTCAAACTGGGTTTCCACACTCTAACTAAAGGTAGGTGAACATGCTATCAGACTGTGCAAGGAAACATTTGAAGTCATTGCATATTACAGTAATATTAAAAAGAATGAAGTATTCAAGTCTGGCGTTGATTTGTTTTCTGTCTACTGAGTAATAATTCCAGCATAAGTTGTTAGTTATTATTTTACCAGAACTCCTTCTTGGCGTCCAGCCAGACGGATATTTAATGTCTCCGCGTCCCTTCATCTGTCCTCCTCGTAGACAAAGTGGCACTGAAGATCCTGGATAAGACGCGGCTGGACGGACAGGCGCAGCGTCTGCTCTCCAAGGAGATCAGCAGCATGGAGTGCCTGCAGCACCCCAACGTGGTGTGTCTATACGAGGTGGTGGAGACGCCGAGTCGCCTTTACCTGGTGCTGGAGTACGCAGGAGGAGGAGACCTCTTCAACCAGATATTCACCGAGGGAAAACTGTCCGACAACACCAGCAAGGTCACCTTCGCCCAGATCCTTTCTGCCATCAAATATTTGGTTAGTAACATAGAAACTATTTTTATTTTTTTTATTTTCACCAGCAAATAGGCACTGCAGACTCTGACCCTTGGTTCGATCCCCAGTCCTGGGTGGGCCTTTTTGTGTGGAGTTTGTATGTTCGTCCAGACTTTCTTTGACATACTATACTATGACTTTTTTTCACTTTTTTTCCGATACACTATACCATGACTTTTTTCCGATATACTATTCTATTGTCTATATCCACGACATTCCACATCCGGGATTGCTCCGTTGGCGGCGGACATTCACTGTTTTCGGGTACCTTCCCCTTTCTCTGTGTTGGAATTTTAAACTCCGGTGGATTTCTGAGGACTGTGGTTACCTGCTCCTCAGATCTCTGCAGGGTAAATCCAGACAGCTAGCTAGACTATCTGTCCAATCTGAGTTTTCTGTTGCACGATTAAAACAACCTTTGAACGTACACACAAGTTACTTCCCGAGGCTATTCCGCCCAATACGATTGTGATTGGTTTAAAGAAATGCCAATAAGCCAGAGCACGTTTTTCTCCCATCCCAGAATGGCCCATCCCAACCTCCTCCGCAGCGCTGTGCAGGAAGGTCTGGCAATGCGAGACTAACTATACTATGACTTTTTAATCACTTTTTCGACATACTATACTATGACTTTACCGGACATTTTTTGAGGCACACCTGGCTAAAACAGCAGCAGTCTCCGTTTTATAATTTGGAAGGATAATCAATAGAAATGATGGCCAGGACTGTCAAATTACAATCCGGGTTATAATCGAGAGGTGAAGCCCCTCCCCTTCCGGTGAACCCCACGGTACCTTATTTCTGAAAAAAACAGGTACAGTAGTAAACGACGAGAGACAAAATATTTGTTGATCTCGTTTGATATGTGCCATGAATTACACATATGATGTTTGTCATCTTAAAAGATCATTTTGCAAGGGAAGAAAGTCAGTTTGTCGTAGTACCACTTATGGCGTTTTTCCATTACATGGTACCTGCTCGACTCTACTCTACTCGGCTTGACATCGGCCGCGGTGCCCCATCCTCCATCTTCCATTGCAGATTTAGTACAAGGCGAGCGTGACTCGTGAATCTGCCGTGACCTAACGCGACACACACACAGAACGTTTTTTTTTACTCTCAGCCGTCAGACAAATTTTGTTTCAAAAGAAGCTGGAGGCAGCAAAAAAAACCACAGCCGGCTAAACTGTTTAAAAATGGCGGGTTTGTTCAGGACACCCCCCCGTCTGTCGCTAGCATTGATGACGCAGTGATTAGTGACGATTCTCTCTGATCAATCGGCAGTCTGCAGGTTTTCACGTCACCTTTTGGTATCGCCTCAGCTCACTTGGAACCTGGACGGAGGTGATACTAAAAAGAAGTACCTGTTAGCAGGTACCAGGGACTTTTTCATTAACGGAAAACCAAAAAAGGCGAGTAGAGGCGAGTCGAGCAGGTACCATGTAATGGAAAAACGCCATTAGTTTTGTATGAAACGGCTCAGCGGACTGCAATTCTCATCTTGCACAATCTACGTCGCCTTGCTTTCTGGTCGGCTTGCTCGCTATTTAGCTAGCTGAGCTACGTTCCACAACACATGTAACGTTCATCTTACCTGATGTTTTATCCAGCGACTCTTTATCAGCCAGAAAAGCACAAGAATGAGCAAGATGTCCGCTGCTCGTGTGAGTAACGTTAACGTTACATCCCGACACAAAACACACAGGCGTCGTAGCTTTGGCGAGAAATCATTTGCCTCTCCCCGTTCACTAGCGTTCATATTTTTTTTCTGAAAGAAGGTCCCGTTGTGGTCCACCGGAAGGGGAAGAACTTTGCCTCTCTAGACGCAGAAAATCTATCATGTCAGGTTTGTTTGATATTTAGAAATATCCAACCAAGCTCGTGTGTTTTGCTGTGCAGCACAACAACAGCATCATTCACCGGGACCTGAAGGCCGAGAACGTTCTGATTAGCAGCAGCGGCTGCGTGAAGGTGGCCGACTTTGGATTCAGCACGCGGCTTTCGAACCGCGACGACACCCTCGACACTTTCTGTGGCTCGCCGCCCTACGCCGCCCCAGAGCTCTTCAGGGACGAGTGCTACCTGGGGCCCCCGGTGGACGTGTGGGCCATGGGGGTGCTGCTTTTCTTCATGGTGACCGGAACTATGCCGTTCCGCGCCGAGACCATGGGGAAGCTGCGGCGCTGCATCTTGGAGTGCGCCTACACCGTCCCTCCCTGGGTACCCGGCCCCTGCCAGAGGCTCATCAAGGGAATCTTGAAGGCGGTCCCCGCTGAGCGCTACGCCGTCGACCAGATGCTGGGCTGCGATTGGCTCCTACCTGTGGAGTTTCCCTGGTCGTTGGTGGCGCCCGAACCGGCGAGCCCTCAGCAGAGCCTGCTGGACTCGGAGCGCGAGGACCTGGAGGAGGAGGTCCGGAGCTCGCTGCAGGAGCTCGGCTTCAGCACGGTGCGGCGGTCTAACGATCTGCCCAAAGGAAGCCGCAGCCCCGTCACCGGCGTTTATCGGATCCTGCTGCGCCGAGCCCAGAGGAGGAGGGGCTGCGACAGTCCCCCCGTGGTCCGAGGGATGGTGACGGACCCCAGGAGGGAGGGGCTCCGGGCCTACAGGGGCCTCAGACACACCTCCAAGTTGTGTGTGCTTTCATGACAAAGTGGTAGAGTTCCGCACAGCTTTTATACAGACTTTTTTTTTATACCAACATGATATTATTGGCAATAGGGATTTTTTTTTACAGGAAAGTGGAAAGTGATTTTTTTTTTTTTTTACAAGTTTGTAGCATTTCATAAATGTGTTTCACTTCCTTCAATGCAACTCTTTGGGATAACCTAAGGTATGCAGGTATGTACTGTATGTTAAAGTGCCTGATGAAATTAAACAAAAGTAAAAGTTGTGAAAGAATCCACGATTTTTTCTTCTCAATTGAATATGATCTGAATGGTTTTGAGATGCCTGATGACAGGCCCAGACTGGCCATCGGGAGCCCCGGAGTTGTCTGACTGAACTGTTTTTACGAGGATGTTGTGGGCCCTAAAATAAATGTATCATGAAACTAGACGACCTAAGGAATCCATTGGTTCCAATCATGCCATGCCAGTTTGTCGGGAAGATGGCTAAATAACGCTCCAAAATTTGGCGAGGGAAAAACTGTCAATGCCAACATTTAAAAGGGGTCCCTTGCCCTCTTACCTCAGGATATCTGAATGAAAATGGGTTACCCATAGGGGTACGCGAGTCTTCCCTTTACATAAATGCCAACTTTCTGCTAATCCCATGCAGTTTGAGGCAAAAACCATGCCGTTTTTCTCATGCAGTGGAAATGTGATATGTTTGCCTATTCTAAAACGGTGTATTTGAATATTTCTGCATACTGTGGTTTCTAAACAGTCTTGGAATTGCATAAATTGGGCCCAGTTGTTTTCATGTGTGATGATGTTAGTCCCTGTAGTAGCCATTTCATTGCATAAAGAGACCTACTGTATTGTAATCCCATCCTCAAGAAACTTTACAACCATAAACTACAGACCGAGGGCATTCAGAGGATGTATGGATTCCCTATGCATATTATATATATATAATAAGGGGGTTCCTGAGCAGTTTCCAAAACAGAAGTGCTCCCCATCCAATCAGAAAAATGCAGTTCTAGCAGAAATCTCCAAATGTCAAAAGTGTTTTCATGGTAAATCACAGCATGGGTTTTTCTACGGTGTTGTATGGTGTCTTAAAGTGGTATTTTGGAGAGATTTCTGAGCATTTTATCAATTCTCGAGTGATCAAAATATATGTATATATAAATATTTTGCAACAAATCTCTCTAACAAATGATATCAACCTAACATCTTCTGCACATAACTTTTGAGATTTAAGCATGAAAATGCCCATCATAAGAGTAATCAGAAAAAAAGGTTACATATATGTGGGCTGGACTGCTGTTAAGAATTATTATCCCAGTCGGGCCCTGCCTGAAGAGCTGAAAGTACTCAGTGTTTTAAAGAAGAAAAGTTATGTCAGAAAGAAACAACTTGTGTTTCCTCTCAGATATATAAAATAATCACAAATGCTCTTTAAAAGCTCCCAGAGCCAAACAGCATAAAAAAAAAAAAAAAAAAATTAGTTTACAATGATATTTTCTGTGCAATAACTCTTTCATGCAAAATATGTATGCACCTGATTTTGCCTTTTCAATCCTTTGGGGTGCACAGAGTGGGTTTAGTAAATATCAACATTGTACGCCTGTTACACTCAAACAAATCCTGTCTCTTGGAAAGTGAAAAGACTCCTACTGCGTACGAAAAACGAAATGCGTGGTGTAAAAAGTGATGTGTCACGCAGCTGTCTGTCCATGTTGAGGCGCCGAGCAGGTGGCTGCCGCTGCACCCAAACACAGCTCAGCTCGCGTCTTTGTGCCTTGTTTGCCAAAGTTTCACTAAGTGCCTGCCAGTAAATAACAGTCCCGACAGCAGCTGGCAGGACACCAGACAATACTCGTGACCCCTTTCTCTCTCTCTCTCTCTCTCTCTCTCTCTCTCTCTCTCTCTCTCTCTCTCTCTCTCTCTCTCTCTCTCTCTCTCTCTCTCTCTCTCTCTCTCCCCCCATCTCCACAACCGGCCCAAACCAGCCAGAGCCAAGCCCCGGGGGTGGAGGCTTGATGGGCTACAGCTACCGCAACGACAGTTGGCTAAGTTTAGTCACCAAAACGACTAGTTATAAGTTTAGGGGTGAAAATCGTGGTTTGGATTAAAATACTCCCGAGGAACGAACATGCGTTTCCTGGGTGAAAGTATTAAGAATATATTATTATATTAGGCTAGATTTTTTTTAAAGATTTAGCGTAATTTTGCCTAACTTCCGACCGTAGCTGTAACCCTTCTATCCAGAACCACTCCCCCTCCTCCCTCTCTCCCCTCTGGCACTGGAAAACTGAGTGACCCCACACACACACACACACACACACACACACACACACCCTGGCTCCTCCCAGCTCTGCCCTGGCCGACCCCCACCTGCAGCAAGCGGCAGATGGCGCGGCGTGGCCGCGGAGACATCTGCAGGCCGAACAATAGGCGCTGTGTGCGGACCGCTGGAGCTGACAGGCCCGGAGCGGAGCTATTGTACGCGGCGCCATACACATGCAGATGAGGTCTGCTGGAGGAGGGACGCAAAGGGAGTTCTTTTATTATTATTATTATTTTTTTTTAACTGCAGGGACAACAGCCAGCAGATGACAGGCCTTAGCGCCTCCAATGCAAATCTGCCGAGTTTAAAACTTTTGTTTAGATTTTTTATATATATATATATATATAACCACCCCTTCCCTCAATCCCTCCCTCCCCTCCTCTCTGACCCCCTTCACACACCTCCATCCAAACACACACAACTCACCATAACAACCCAGCCTTGCAAGAGAAAGTAAAAAAAAATAAATGCATCACAACAGACATGTTATTTTTTTATGTTTTGTTTTATTTAGCATTTTCCACTTACAATTTCAAACTGCTAGAAAGATATAACTTCCTTTGTTTCAAACATTGCTCCAACAGGATTTGGAACATCAAGAGTCAAATCTTTTTTTCATGTGCTTTACATGTCTGTCTTCAGTACATAAGTAAATGTTTATAAGACAATCTCAACACATTCTCATCTTCATTTTCTAAAGTGAAACCTTTAGAGAATAAACTTTTTGTTATCCAATGTTTTTTAGTTTTTTTTCTTTTACGTTTTAGAATACTATGTGTAATGGTTACATTTTCTAAAGTGAAACCTTTAGAGAATAAACTTTTTTGCAATGTTACTTTTTAGAATATTATTTGTCATTGTTAAATTTCTAAAGTGAAACCTTTAGAGCATTAAGACAATTCTGGAAAGTGGGAAACATTTCCGCTGTTTGCAACTGTTGTCGTGTTGCTCAGCGATAAGAGGACGTCTTTTAAAAAAGTCCCTTTTTTTAAGAACGCCTCTGTCTCAGCACCGCTTCTTCTCCTGCTGCGCGTGCTTCGGGGTGCGACGTTTGCTCTGCTGGGGGGGGGGGAGAACCCCCCCACAGGACGCACAACTCGCATCTCCTTCCTCTCCAAACCTCATCCGCACAAAGAATGAGGGTCGATGCGTCGCTCTCGTGGCATACCTGACTCTCGTTCACATAAAGAATGAGAGCCATCTTGGCATGGAAGGGACGAGAGGCGACGGTTCACGGGGGCCCCCCTGGGGCCGGCGCCGTGCTGCCTGGACGGGGGAAATCCTCCTCAGGAGTGTCCAGGGATGGGCAGAAACAGGCTCGTCCTGTTCATCAGGATGAGTATTTCCAGATCTGAAGCTTTACAGCATCTGAGCAACAACAAAAAAGATCGAGAGGAGCCGGATCAACGCTCGGGGAGGCTGATCTCAGGAACCCAGTCGTTCAGACGGCGGCTCTCCTCACAGAACAGGTGCAGCTTCTCCAGAGCAGGGTCCTCCCAAGACCCATCAGCTGGGTTCTGTTCACACAGGGAGAGGAAAGAGGCTTTAGTCACACGGTTCCGTCAGAAAGCATCACATAGAAACCCCTCCTGGAGTGATTTAGAGTCACATGAAGTTTGTTATCTGAGCTCTACATACCGTGATGAGGACGCAGTGGGCATCTTCGAGCGGCTCCGCCTTGTCGCCGACAATCTCAGCCAGACGCTGCATGTCGCTCACTCTGACGATGCTGATGTCGTTGTCGAAGCAGAAGGACTGGATGAGGGTGAAGTGGATCTGCAGAGCGATGTCACACTGGAACTCCTCGTCCATGGCCAGGACGCAGAAAGACACACTGTCCGGGTCACTGTGGAGACAATAAGAAAAAGAACCATGAGATTTCGTCCCAAAAATGATCCAAACTGTCTGATATGATTGATTGATTGATTAATTGACTGATTGATAATGCGGTAAGCTGTACATCTTAGAGTAGAGTTTCATACTTACAGATTCATAACTTTTGCGCACTCGTAGACACCGACGGTGAGGGAGTCGTTGTCTTTAGCGGACACCAGGACCTCCTCCAGGGCTTGGCCGGTGCACTGAGCACGCTCGGCGGGTTTCTGGATCAGAACTTCCTCGAGAGTCATGATGATGAAGAGGATGAAGATATTCCGCAAAGGGAGAGCTTTAGAAACGTTTGGTCAGAGAGTAGAAATCCGAAAGGGAGCAGAGTGCCTCCAGATCTGCAGCCTCTCTCTTTTATACTCTCAAGCTCGTGCGGAGCAGTGAAAGCGCTGCGCCCTGATTGGCTCACGCTGAATGGTGTATTGGTATGATAATGCTATTGTCACACTCCGGCTCGTGGCAGATTGATGGGGGTCATCGAGCCGCGCAAGCTCCCCCTCTGAGCGCACGTAACAGCCTGGCCTGAAAACTAAAAATAGCTTCATTAAAAAACTTAAGTTTGATCACTCTGCAGAACTTGATGCAAATTATAGAAACCACAGCCAGCCGGTGATTCGAATTGCATGCAGACATGCATGTGATGCTGAACACCAAGTGCATTTTTACATGCATTTAAAAGAACTCTTAAAACGCACAGAGGCTTATTGTTGTCCTTTTTGGAAACGTAAAAACGATTTACAGACTAGTTTCAGCCTCATTTAAAGCCACGTTTCAAACTTCAAAACATTAAATATGAACTAAAACTGGAAGAAAACTTAACAAACTCTAAAGACTTTCTTGCATTTGAGGTTTTTGGGGACAGTATTCCAGCTGCAACATGGAGAAAGTGTGACTGGCCCCCTCCCCCCTCCAGCAGAGAGAAAGGGCAGGTGGATGATGCCATCTGTGGACTAGAGGCTGACCATAAAACGGCCCCATTGTGAGCACAGAAGCCCTCTATTATCGCAGTACCCCCATACAAATGCAAATGACCAGCGCGTGCCAGAACGCTGTGCGTGCTGCGCAATCTGCGCTGCTGGCCCATGCTGACCACGTGGCCATCATCAGCTGTCCAGCAAATCCTTGCTCGGTTTTTATTTATTTACTCTGGGGAGTTCAGGGGCCACACGGACTGAATTCTATAGGACAACTTGTTTATAGAAACGTTGATTGCACATGTGTTCGTTACTTGGTGTGTAGATGCAGCAAATGTCTTCTGTGATTTCATTTAAAGCCATTTCTGACAGCTTTGTGTTCATTTTCAGTCACTTTTACGCACGACGGAACTTTTACGCACTGCTCTGTTTGGTTCTATTCAGTGTGGTTTAGTGGTTTAGTATTTATTGTGTACATCGACTAAATGCCTGTGCCTTTAAATAAACTATTGTTTCTTACAATCATCTATTTATTTCCGATCACTTTTTTTTTTTTACGCACGACGAAACTTTTACGCACGGCTCTCGGGTTCCACTGGCAGAGCAGTGTGTCCCTAACAGCTCGTGCTGTCTCTAGTTTATCTGCATAATAATTCCAAAACCCATCTTGCATCAGGTCAGGCCTGCTGCCACTGCTGCGTAAACAGAGGATGGGGGGGGGGGGTGGCTGGAGTGGAGAGGCTGTGCAGGAGACACAGGTTGGCGGTGATTGATTCAGCGCTATTGTTCTGCAGAGCGGCAGATGGAGTACTGTCACTACGAAGGGACACCCCCCCCCTCTTCTCCTCTCTCCTAAACCCAGGTCAACCGCCCATCTTTTGTCTACAAGTCTCCACATTCGCTGCTCTGTTGTCTGAGTTTTGATTACATTTGAATGCCAAAGGGAAGAGCTTATGGTCTAAAACTTTGACAATGAAAAGTGTTATCTCCAAAAGATGGCATGGCAGATCTTCAAAATCATTTTCAGTTTCAGCAGTAAACGGGCGCAACAATGCCGAACGCGTGTTTTTGTCCAACAACAAAAGTCTTATCTGTGCATTGCTGCAGCAAACAACATTATTTGTTGATTTTCTACATCGCTTTCGGTTTCTGTCCAAGTGCTGCAAAGTGGACATCAGCACATCAGCTGGCCGAGAGGCTTCTTACATTTGGGCCAAAGTTTGGTTTGCATGCAGCTGATGGAGACTCAAACCCTGAGCTATATTAGGAAGGATCAGCTTGCATGGCCACAGGCCAGGCGCGTGCAAATCGATACCGACTTATTGTTGCTGAAGCACATCTGCCAGACGGAGACCTCCCCGGCAGCGCGCGACAGGTGTTGGTGCTACAAAGCTCTTTTTCTGGTGACCTGCGGCGAGAAGCCCTGGATCTCTCTAAGGATAGACAGCTGAAGGGTGAGATGCTTAGATTTGGCTTTGGTGGAGTGTGCAAACATGACTCGAGTTTAGAGGAAATAGGCGAATAGTACAATTATTATAACCTTTATTTGTTCAGGGAGGAATATTGACAATGACGCCCTGGTTACAGAACAAATAAAAAATGAATAATAAAAACCATCTCCAAATGAAAAAGTAAATAATATGATCATAAAAAAACAATATCATCATAAAACAATACCAACATTAGGCCTGCAATATGTAAAACCTATGAAAGAACAAGGAAAAAGAGATGTATAAGAAGTACAAAAATACATAGCTTCATATTTTTAAGTCGTCAAATACGTGTTTTCGAGCCATAAAACACGCGGAACTTTACCATAAGTGTGATTTAGCTCAACTTCTGCGTTCGGATTTTGTTTTTACCTCAAAACTTTGAAATCATATTTCGAGCGGATTGAAAAAAACTACCAGGACGCCTAGCAGGTGCTGTCTGACTTCCTTTGTCCCCCCCCCCCCCACACACACACACACACTCCCTCCCTCCCTTCCCTTCACCTTCCCCCCGGGGACAGATGGTGTCTCTCGGTTGCCATGGAGAGTGATAGGCATAGAGAGATATAGCACGCGGGCATCTCCGGATGCCACGCGACTAAAGTGAGTACGTGAGCATGCAAAGCAGCGGCGCGTGCCACTGCCCAATCTACAAAAACAAAACAAAACAGTGCGTGCGGTGACATTCGTCATGAGTTGTAAAAATGTCTGTCTGACATCCAATGCAATTAAGATGGATGGTATCTTAGCATTATTTTTATTAGCAGTAATAAACTGCAGGTACCAACCACTGAATTTACCAGATCTCCAAAATGTTATTTTTATTCTTATGCTCTTATTGCAGATGATCTGGACAAAAGTGGCCTTTGCAAACATTCTGTAACTTAGTTAGAGGCATTTGAAGGACCATGCCAGGGTTTTTGCAAATGTTAGCGGACCATGTGTACTTGTGTGTGTGTGTGTGTGTGTGTGTGTGTGTGTGTGTGCGCGTGCTGTATAACATTTTGAATGTATTTCTCCAGGTGGTCTTGGTTTCCGTTACACTACGGGGACATTCAGAGGTAAACCGGTCTGACCAACTTTAACCTTAGCATTAACCAGATTGTTGTACTTCCAGTTACAGTTTTGACGTCACACACACATAAACAACAATGGCGACCCCAGACGCCTGTGATTAAGAGCGAGAAATAGAAATAAATAGGCAACGTAAAGTTATTCCGCACATTGTAGTCACAACAATACGCGTACGATTGTGTACTACTACAGGTTATGTTTATTAAATGAAGCCCAAAATATGTTGCCGACTAGAAATCGATGGTATCAGCTAGCTAGCTAACGTCAACGGTAGGTAGCCGCTAGCTAACGCTAACACTAGCTAGAAGGGTTTGTCGTGACTTTGCCTGGAACGCCACCAAGTCGTGAGTCGTGACTTGAAGTCGTAACTTACGGGCTTAAAATTGTGTCTGGAACGCAGCATTGGATAAGGCCCTTCACGAACAGTCAGAGAACAATATTGAATTCACAGGTTTTACAGAAGAAAAGAAAACAATGCAGTGAAAAAGTCATTTATTTTGACATTAAATATAGCTGAAGTAAAAACCCTCAAGAATCCGAAGAACATTTTGTGTTTT
Source organism: Sander vitreus (assembly GCF_031162955.1). Lineage (NCBI taxonomy): Eukaryota > Metazoa > Chordata > Actinopteri > Perciformes > Percidae > Sander > Sander vitreus. The sequence goes on along the minus strand of NC_135870.1, from coordinate 24,828,156 downwards.
GCTGTTGTTTTGATGCACATTTCAAGATTTAAGGTTTCAGATTTGCAGATGTATTTCCATACCACCGTCCAGTCAGGCATTCATTTTCTGTACAGTAGGAAATCAAACATGAAAGTTCAATCCATCACAGTGAACGTCAAATCTGCAGAAAAAGGGCCACATGTGAACATGTTATTTAAGTTCTGAGTCAGTCAATCCTCTTCCATAGAAATCAATGGCTGCATGGAATGTAAAATAAATGAATTAAGAAATGTAAAATCTACAACACACAACTGCAAAATGTTCAGCTGTAAAGTACAGTAGACGTGAACGTAGAAGAGCTTGTACAGTGTGTTCCTTGTTTGAACGCGAGTTATTGGTTAGCTTCTAGAACTCTGAGGACTTTGATGACAACAGTGTGGTCTTCCTGTGTGGTTTAATTATCCCTGTAAGATGAGGAGGGTTTCTACATCTGATCCTTTGAACCAAAGCTTCCCCCGACTTTCTAAGACTTTTCTATAGGCACGCGTCCCCGAGGGAGGGGCGGGGGCTGCAGGCCTCTTGTAGCCATTGTGCCCCCAAAACGGCCAATCAGAGAGTGAGCGTGTGCCGGGCTCTGCAGTATAAAATGCTGGCAGATTCTCAGAGGCAGCACACAAAACACTCCTCTCTGGACTTTTTGGACCACATCAGCTGAACTGAATCTAAAAACATCACCATGCAGTCTCCTGGGAAATCTCTGAAGGAAGCTCTGCTCTGTGCTCAGAGCGAGGATCGACTCACCGCTGGAGTCTACGAGAGCGCTAAGATCATGACCGAGTAAGTACACTAAACATGACTTCGATGGATGTCAAGGTGTAAGATCCCTTTATTGCCATTGCATTTGCAAACAATGAGATTCAGGCGCACCACCTGAGATGATGATGAGGAGGTTTTTCCTCGCCACTGTCGCACCAAATGCTTGCTCGTGGGAAATTGCTTGGTCTTTGTAAATGATAGAGCTTGGTCTAGACCTACTCTATCTGTAAAGTGTCCTGAGATAACTCCTGTTGCGATTTGACACTATGCATCCAACTGAATTGACTTGATTCTACTTTAAACTTACTGTACATTAAATGTACATTCAATATACCTATCTGACATGCACTCACATGCAACTCACATACACAATTGTCAACATATGCATGTTAAAAGGGTAAACAAGTGTTGTGTGTTGCACCATTTGTAATGCCATAGGACTATAAAATAGGTCCTATGTTGTGATAATATAGGATTATTAAATAAAATAGGACATAGGACATCCTCTCCTCTTCTGAAACAGCCAACATGATCAACATTAAACAGCAGCTGCTAACGAGAGATTTCTTTTCTTATTGTCTCCACAGTGACCCGGACAGTGTGTCTTTCTGCGTCCTGGCCATGGACGAGGAGTTCCAGTGTGACATCGCTCTGCAGATCCACTTCACCCTCATCCAGTCCTTCTGCTTCGACAACGACATCAGCATCGTCAGAGTGAGCGACATGCAGCGTCTGGCTGAGATTGTCGGCGACAAGGCGGAGCCGCTCGAAGATGCCCACTGCGTCCTCATCACGGTATGTAGAGCTCAGATAACAAACTTCATGTGACTCTAAATCACTCCAGGAGGGGTTTCTATGTGATGCTTTCTGACGGAACCGTGTGACTAAAGCCTCTTTCCTCTCCCTGTGTGAACAGAACCCAGCTGATGGGTCTTGGGAGGACCCTGCTCTGGAGAAGCTGCACCTGTTCTGTGAGGAGAGCCGCCGTCTGAACGACTGGGTTCCTGAGATCAGCCTCCCCGAGCGTTGATCCGGCTCCTCTCGATCTTTTTTGTTGTTGCTCAGATGCTGTAAAGCTTCAGATCTGGAAATACTCATCCTGATGAACAGGACGAGCCTGTTTCTGCCCATCCCTGGACACTCCTGAGGAGGATTTCCCCCGTCCCAGGCAGCACGGCGCCGGCCCCAGGGGGGCCCCCCGTGAACCGTCGCCTCTCGTCCCTTCCATGCCAAGATGGCTCTCATTCTTTATGTGAGCGAGAGTCAGGTATGCCACGAGAGCGACGCATCGACCCTCATTCTTTGTGCGGATGAGGTTTGGAGAGGAAGGAGATGCGAGTTGTGCGTCCTGTGGGGGGGTTCTCCCCCCCCCCCAGCAGAGCAAACGTCGCACCCTCGAAGCACGCGCAGCAGGAGAAGAAGCGGTGCTGAGACAGAGGCGTTCTTAAAAAAAGGGACTTTTTTTAAAAGACGTCCTCTTATCGCTGAGCAACACGACAACAGTTGCAAACAGCGGAAATGTTTCCCACTTTCCAGAATTGTCTTAATGCTCTAAAGGTTTCACTTTAGAAATTTAACAATGACAAATAATATTCTAAAAAGTAACATTGCAAAAAAGTTTATTCTCTAAAGGTTTCACTTTAGAAAATGAAGATGAGAATGTGTTGAGATTGTCTTATAAACATTTACTTATGTACTGAAGACAGACATGTAAAGCACATGAAAAAAAGATTTGACTCTTGATGTTCCAAATCCTGTTGGAGCAATATGAAATTTAACAATGACAAAAAAAAACAAAAAAAAACACACAGAAAAGGTGTTAAAATTAAAATAATTACAGAAGTGTGTGAATCTGAAATATAAAAAAATATGAAGAAAAATAAAAGAAAATGTAGTACTTTCTGAGAGTTTCACTCCCGCTTTATTGCGGCTATGTTAAATGAAATAATATGTTTACTGGATATCTGAGTTGTGGTGAGATGAAAGCAACATAAATAAAATGGTTGAATCAACATTGCCTTCTGACTTTTTCATCGAAAGGTTGAAGTCTGTACACCTTTGACTCTCTGAGCCCTTTTTGGGGAGTTCTTTAAACGTTTCCTGTACTTTAACATCTTGACCAACACTGCTGCAATCAGTCTGCAATTTCAAACAACAGCAAACACATCAGGTCTTTATGTTTCGACCTCTTTGCACTTTCACATCCATTCAGCTCTGAAGTATTTGCTACCTTGAAGTGGATGCTTTAACAAATCAATGCTGTTGTTTGGAGGCATGAAATATAGTGCAGTGTGTGACATTTATGTATTTCAGAATTATTATCTAAGTACAGAAGAGACATTTTTCACATTGGCCCTAATCCTCTTCCGTATGTTAGGAATAAGAGCAAAGACAGTACTATACATCTATTGATAGACACATTTCAATTTGTCCAACTTTTTTTATTTATATTTTAACAATAACTGACATACAACAGCAAAAGCAGCAAAGCATACTTAAAACAGTATGTCACTTCCCCTCAAATCGCCCTACCCACCCGCAAACCACCCCAGTTCAGGTCCAAAACAGACGGGGACAAACAATGTAGACCCATGCACACTGACAAACACACACCAGTAAGGACACACAACATCCAAAAGATAAAATAAAAAAGGAGGCAAATTAAAAGAGATAGAGAGGATTGAAAACAAAAAAAGGGGGGGGCAGGGCAGCTGGCGCCAAGTGGAGCAGTCCAGAAGGAGTCTCAGTCCTCCAAGTCAGGAGATAAGCTGAGGGAGTCAACGAGTTCTAGGAAAGGGTTCCATGTCTCTAGGAATGTTGAGATAGAGCCTTTCAGAGAACATCTGAGCTTTTCAAGCTTCTAATTGTAGAGCACTTCTTTAATCCAGCGGTCGTGTGTAGGGGGGCGGGAAAGCTTCCAGTTGAGCAAGATCAGTCTCCGATTTAGCAGAGATGTAAACGCCAGGGCCCGCCTCAGCGCAACAGGGAGGTTAGCGTCAGGGGAAACGCCAAAAATGGCTGACAAAGGGTTAGGGGGGGGTTAATGTGCTCATAGGCTCTGTTCATGGTGACAAAAATGTTCATCCAGAAAGTTGTTAATTTAGGGCAAGACCAGAACATATGAGTGTGGTTGGCGGGAGACTGGTTACACCTGTTACAGGCGTCCCGGACAATGGAGTATATTTTATATAATTCTTTCCCTCCTTTTTTTATTGAGACGGATGTCATTTGAAGGCTGCGCAAACAGACGAGTGACAGTTCTGTCATTCAGCTGATTAGATTAACGGACCACACACGGTGGCCGCTCATTGCTCTTCCAATTTATAAACTTCTTTATTTTCTCATAAACATTCCCACCATAACCACTGCCTAAATTAAGATGACATATTATGCAAGCACAGTTGCAAAATCAGGCTTCCTTTTGCAAGTTTAAAGGGATTGTTTGACACGTGGAAAATGTGATATTTTACTTTCTTGCCGAAAGTTAGGGAAAAAAAGATTCACTCTCTCGTCTCTAAATATGCAGCTATGAGGCAGCAGGTGGTTAGTGTAGCTTAGCTTAGCATTAGGGCTAGAAACAGTCAGCGGTGCTGACACAGAGACTCTGGGACAAAAGTGCCTTTACTTAAGCAAAAAAAGGTTGATTTTTATTGACCTAAGACATGCATGCACACAATCTGGGCTGTACTTTAGCATTATGCTAATTCCGCTGCTCACTGTCAACACAGAGGAGCTAAATATTCCAGAATCCTGCAGCAACTTAGCATCTGAAGCAACTAAAGCCGCCTACTCGTGATAGGCGGCAAACCCGCTCTGCGCCGGTCGTTCCATTGATTTCCTGTGGGGGGAGCGGTGGAGGCCAACTACGCACTGCGCGGATTTGCCGCTGTGCGCTGTGCTCAAAGTTCAAATTATTTCAACTTTGACATAGTTGCTGCTGACCTTTCGAAAGCGCAACCAATGAGATGACAGCATGTCGTTACCTAGCAACGGCAAATAGCTGCCTTGCCACCCTTGAAGACCTTTACCGGTGCTGCACTTTTGCGTATCATGTGTAGGCGGCTTTAGCATCTGATAAGATGTTCTGATCACAGTGACTCTGCGCTGACTTTTGTGACTCGAGATCACATTACACCTGTTCTTTGCTTTAGAATACATTTTAAGATTCTGTTGTTCGTTTTTAAAAGCTATTTATGGTCAAGGCCCAAGCTTATATTGCTGAACTACTGAAGCCGCACGCTCCTCTGAGGTCATTAAGGTCTGCTGACCAGCTACTCCTTGCTGTCCCTAGAACGCGGCTCAAAAATAGGGGCGATCGAGCATTCTCAGTCGTGGCCCCGAGGCTGTGGAATGACTTGCCTCTGCATGTCAGACTGGCCCCCCAGCCTTCACATTTCACATTTACAATCACGAGTTGTATTCTGCATTTTCATTTTCCAGTTTGTTACTCGTTTTACATGTTCGTTTTGTTAGTCGTGTGTTTATAATCTGTTCTAAATCATGTCAATGTCCAGCACTTTGGTCAACCTGGCTGTTGTAAATGTACTTTACAAATAAAGTTGGATTGGATTGGATGATGGTGCTCGCGTTGGAAGTGACGCTGCAGCTTAATGAAGGTGATCTTTTGCTCCCGGCACACGCTGGTTTTTGTCTTTTCTTTCTCTCGTTTGTGATTCAGAACCTTTGAGAGGCTTTTGTGTCTTTGGATTCAAACTCTAAAGTCACTCTGACCCGCCCGCATGTTATCTGTCACTGCAAACTGTGGTGGAGTCAACAGCTGCTGCAGCCCCCACGCCCCACTGTGACACACACCACTCTCTCTCTCTCTCTCTCTCTCTCTCTCTCTATTAAAGTGCTCATTACAACTTGATATAATGCAATGTTTCACCAAAATAAAAACAACAGACCAAAGAAAAAGAAGAGCGACTGATTCTGATACAGTTGCGACTATGACTAAAACCTGCTCCAGCTTCACCATTCACTTGTGCTTACACTAACACTTACATGTGTGTGTATACACAACACAAACACCGTTCATGTCCAACAAGAAAGACAAAAAAATGGACCAAGCGGGTCCGGCTGAAACGCAATTACCCCTTTAAATCTCCACGGCAACCAACCCAGCACTCACTCCATCTGCTATCCAATTAAATGATGAGGATAAAGGGAGAGAGAGGAGGAGGAGTAGGAGGAGGAAGAGGCAGTGTGCCTGGCACAAGCCTGCTGCCATTCATCCATTCAGGACCAAATCCTGAGTGAGAGCAACATCCCCCAACACCAACACAACACAGTCCCTGCAGGATGGAGCTGCACCCACTGACAGTAACAGCAAACCTAAAGGGTAACTTTGCTATTTTTTCAACCTGGACCCATGTTTTTGTGTCTAAGTGACTGATGGGAACAACAATCTTTGCAGTCGGCAGTGGCGACAACTAAGCTACAAGCTTAGTTGTGTAATGAGCAATCGCGTTTTGCCACTGACATGCTCAGATTATAATTCTAAGTGTCTGAAAACATTATGGAAAGGATCCCTGCAGAGGTCAAACTAGGGATGCACCGAATCCAGATTTTTGGGGTTCGGCCGGAAACCGAATCCACTGGTTAAGATTCCACCGAATCCTACTCCCATCCTCAGTCCATTAACACAGGAAACACATTAATGAATTAAACAACGTCCACAGTAGTGTATTTTTCATTTTATTTTTATTTTTCGACTTGAATGGCCTTCTTTTGACTGAAAGTACTGCCAAACAACACTTTTTCTGCTCACGAGTTCCATTTTCACTTTCTCACAGCCTACTGCATTGAACGGTCCACCTACGTAAACACCTTCCCATAATCAACGGCGCCGTAATCAACGCGCCGTCATTACGTTGAGTAGCGTAGCACGCGTAGTGCAAGCGTAGGGTTCGGTGGAAAAGAATTCTAAGGTTGGGCAGAAACCGAACCCCGTCAAAAAGCCCAATATTCGGCCGAATCCGAAGCCCAGTCTTGGATTCGGTGCATCCCTACATGAAACAGCTCCGAAATCACCAGACTCCATTTAAATAAACTGTAATTTAATCATCATCATCAAAAACAAATCAAAAGCCGTTTTGGTTCGTTTCCAACAATCACCACTCTGGTTTGGTTGAAATAAACCCTTAATTCACCCATTTACATGTGAAGATATGCTGGCTCTTTATACGCTCAAAGTACTGTTCATTTAAATGGAGTCTGGTGAGTTTGGCAATTGGGATTTCGGAGCCGTTTCTGGTTAAACAAAAAGAATCTGACTCTTTAACAAAAAGGTTGACCTCTGCAGGGATCCTTTCCATAATGTTGTCAGACTCTCAGAATAATAATCTGAGTCTGTCAGTGGCAAAAACAACACTTTTAGTGGATGGAAATTGGCGATTTGCATTTGCCCTGTAGCATTACATTGTAGCTTGGTTCACGGCTGCCGGCCACAGTATTCCCGCTCAATACTGGACCAATTTCAAAGATTTTTGTTCACGTTAGTCACTAAAGGCTGATTTATGCTTCTGTGTCGAATCGATGGCGAACTCCCGCGAACCCCCCTCCGAGCTCTCTGCCGTCGCTCAACGTGCACCTCCAAAAATGTGTAACTTTGCGTCGAGGCGACGCAGACCGCAAGGACTGTGATTGGTCAACTCGTCCTGTGTGTTGATAGTCGGTGTTTCAAGCAGCCTACTGTGGGGAGTAGCAACATGCTAGTTCACTGACATCAGCTTTGCAAATAAACTCAAGACATATTTGGGTTACGATGACGGGGTTATCTGTTTGTAAAGTGTCTATATGTCAGTAACGTTTTGAAATTAGCACTTCGCCAGCAAGCAGTACTTTGTGGGCAGTTGTGCTAAAGATTGCTTGCTAACATAACAAACTGGCTGGCAGACACCTGGCAAATAGCCTCAGACTTATCACCCCCTAGCGTTATGGCGGTGAAATGCACTGCGATGCAAAGCAACCCAGATGCAGAACTCCGAAAGGGTCACGACGGCGTAGGAGCGACGGCGTAGGAGCGACGGCGTAGGAGCGACGGCGTAGGAGCGACGGGGTAGGAGCGACGGCGTAGCTACGGTTGACGCAGAAGCATAAAACAGCCTTTAGTCACCAATGCATGGGAAAATAGGGTCCAGGTTGGACAATACCGAAATTATCCTTTAAGCACATCTGTAAATATGTGCTATAAGGTGAGATGAGAACATCAATACCATTCTCATGTTTGTAAGTGAAGTAGCCTACAGAGGTGGATTCAGGCCGTGGTTAGCTGAGCTTAGGATAAAGACTGGAAGCAAGGGGAAACGGATAGCCTGGCTCTGTTCGAATAAAAAAATTAAAAAAAATAAGCTTGCCAACACAGCTTACAAAGCTCACAGAGTAACTGTACACCAACAGAAAAGTAAAAATGCTTGAATTGTCTGTCTGAACTGGCTCACCCTGAGCAACCTCGGCTGCCCTCTGTGTCAACCCCGGTCATAAAGAGCTCTGCTGCTGCAGCCACATGCTGCTTCTCAAGTGTCCTTTCAACATAAAAGCCTCCTCCTCCTTGCAAAACCTCTGTGTGCCATAGAGCTGCAGCAGATGGTACTGACGGGCTGCAGGCTGAGTGTGTGTGTGTGTGTGTGTGTGTGTGTGTGTGTGTGTGTGTGTGTGTGTGTGGGCGTGCTCTCAGTTTGTTGGTGTTTTGGTTGAGCAGGTTGCCTAGGGTACTGGCATCAGCATCCCCTCCACAGCTCAAATTCATTTCTTAGCAACAATTTCTTTTTATATATCTATTTATTGTTAGTGCCGTACACATATTTACACTGAAATATTCAAACTCCATTTCCCACTGTTTTTAAATCCACTGCACACAACTCCCATATATATATATATATATATATATATATATATATATATATATATATATAATTTTTTTAACTTGTTTGTCGGAACAAGGCAAGTTTTTAAAGATGGATTCACAGTTGAAGAGTTTCAAAGGTTAATGTCTGCTGACTCGCTCTGTCTGATAACTATGCTAATATAGTTTTTAACTATGCTAATATCACCCTCCTTTATTACCATAAGCCTGCTGCTGCTGCAGGTCACAGCTGACTCGGGGTCACACACACACACACACACACACACACACACACACGTGTAACTGTGCGCGTGCATTCAGTCAGATCTGTGTATATGCAGTCATCAGCTGTTGATGCTAATTTCTGTGTCTGATATCCATCAGTTAGGCCTGTGTCAGCTCGTGATGAATCTAATCACTAATCACAGTGACAAACCTGCAGCCCCCCAGGACACTCCTCTCTTACTCAAAGACATTGTAGTATTCATTCAGATGCTTTGGTTTTCATTTGCATAATTCAAAACATTCACAAAATAATCCAAACAGTATCATTTTGCTATTAAAGTGAGAACGTGTATATACAATTCTAAAGTCTTCAAAATAAAAGTTGGGTGTTTTGGATACCAAGGCATTACTGCAAGCTAATTAGATAGTTAGTTGGAAGTAAAAGTACATTTGTTTGTAGCCTATTCGATTTTATCTTCACAGGTAACCAGAGTGAAAATAAATATGAAGACAAAGGGTTTGGGTTTGTTTACGTCCACAGTTGCAGCTTGTAAACTCAAAGTGGGCTCAGAGAGCGCGCGCGCGCACGCGCGCACGCACGCACACACACACACACACACACACACACACACACACACACGCACACACACACAGCCAGCTGTTGCCAAAACACTGGTCTGCTTCTCCATTCATTGTGGGGGCTCTCAAGGGCATTGTTCAGAAACAGCAGCAGCAGAGTGTGTGTGTGTGTGTGTGTGTGTGTGTGTGTGTGTTTGAGATAGCCAACACGGCAGGATATGAATGTTGACTTTTAAAGTTCATTATTGGTAACAGTAGTTTGACCCCTTAAAAATAAATAAAATAATATATCTAACTGAAGTTCCGCTCACGTTTTGCACGAAGCTTTTTTGCGGAGCTTTTGAACCCATATCACACAAGATGAAGATAAGATAAGATAAGATGAAGGCTTTGCAGGTTGTTGTGCATGCAAGATGCAAATGAGACCAGAATCTCAATCACGGTCCGCATTTCACACATCAGCTGGGTTCTGTTTACCATGGTCTCCACACTTGAGACTGAGTCACTTAGATGTATCTGTGTGCATATGTAGTCTGCGTGTGTGTGTGTGTGTGTGTAGAACCAGAAACCATATCAGATGGCTAAGTGTGCTTGTACTGCCACTCCCCCCACCCACACACACACACACACACACACACTGCACTCCCTCACCAAAACACAACTCAGACAAAAGCGACGGCCAACATTTCTACACCCTCATCAATGGGCACAAAGAGCAGAGAAACGACGGGAGGGGCCCTGCACAAAAGGTGCGCCGAGACCCCGGCCCTCTCTCCTCCTTTGTGCTGGAGAATGGCGAGGTCCAGGAGCAGCTGCTGTTGGCTGCACGGGACATTCGAGACGGCCCCTTTCACCCAAAAAACAAAGTCTGGAGCTGTGAGTGTGCAGGCTGCATGGCTGCAGGGGCGAGGAGGGAGGGAGGGAGGGGGGAGGCTGTATACAAAACGAAAGGCACACTTTGCCTGATCACCGTAGAGCTGACTCCCCATTTGTCCTGCAGATCAGCATCAGGGTGGGAGGGGGGGGGGGGGGTTAAAGTGAAGGAGGAAACCTTTAAAGTTGACGTGAGTCACATCAGTCACAGCACAAAGGAGTCCCCGAGGTCTGCCATATGGAGCAGGCACATCATCTGTTCAGGAAGCACTCAAAAGAAATCGAGCCAATAGGAGTACAAGCTTTGCACCTTTCTCTACCCAGCGACACATCTCTGGTTTGTGATTGGACGTTAGAGGTGTTGTCATTAACACAGTGTCTCAATTAGCCGGATAGGTCGGTAGGTTGATTTTATCAGTTTCGATTTTCTCAACTATTTGTTTTCTAAACAACTGCCAAATGTCATTCAAAGCTATATATGACTTGAGAATATATTTGGGTAACACATAATATCTTTGTTGGACATCAAAGCATGTAAACCTATTCTATTAGACCCTAAGAGTACAAATATGACGCGGAAAAGGAGTATAACAGGACTTTTTGCGCTGCTGTATTCTCCTCAGATACCAAATAAAAGAGTAATGTCATGACAGAACGGAATAAATCAATAAGAAGAAAAAAAAAACAATGCATCTAGCAAGACTAAAACCAAGCTCCAGAAATAGAAACATACCACTTCTTCAGTTAAAAATAGAAATTTAGGCTTGCAGCTTATTCTGAAAAAATTATTAAAAATTCCAATGTTATTTGATGCACCTAAAGAAGACACATGTTTCTGCATAAGGAGGCAGGTTGGGGTTGTGGATGGGTCAAACCAACACAGGACTTTCACCCAGGAGACAGGGCTTTGTGTCCCGTTTGAAAATAAAACTAGACAGCAGGTTTATGAACGTGATATTCAGCGCCACGTGCGTAACCGGAAGTGAAGAAACGTCAGATTTTTTTTTTACCCAAACCACAATCTATTTTCATAACTTAACTAGAAGGTAGGAATAAATGACTCATATCGTTGCATGGTTCGGAGGACCTGTTGGAGGAGGACAGGACTGTTACAGCGCCCCCCCGTGGCAATAGACTTCACTGACCCATGTGGAGGAAACTCACCATCCAGCTGCACAACAAACAGTATAGATATAGTAGTATATATATATATAACAATATATAGAATAGTAATATATAGTGGACAAGAATGAAAGAACTATGTGAAAATGAATAAAACTAAACTTTCTACAGTCTTTGGGGATTAGACTCCATCGTTGAAAATATTTTAAAGGGGTAGAGAAGCCAGACATATCTCCCCCCCCCCCACTTCCATCCGGAAGGTGTTACAGGTATCTCCGCACCCGAACCAGAAGGTTCAGAGGAAGCTTCTGTCCTGCGGCTGTCACCCTACTGAACTCTAGCTCTGCATCCCGGTGACAATTAACCTACTATGACTACTGATTATTTCACAATGTCATGGTTATATTACATGTTTTAATCACTTTGGGTCAAGTCAAGTTTAATTATACAGCCCAATATCACAAATTTGCCTCCGGGGGCTTTACAAATTGTTACTCAAATATGACTCATAGGACCGTTAAATCACATGCTAAACAAGCACATTAAACTAAACGAATTATTAATTAAAATACGCTTTTCCATATGGGGATATGAACAGGTTATTACATCTTTTGTCTTCACTTTGGGTAAAGAATTCCACTTTATTCATACAACCCAATATCACAACTAGCACTAACTGGCCTCCAGGGGCTTTACAATCTGAACAGCATATGGCAACCTCTGTCCTTAGAACCTCACATTATTCATATACATGAGTTGTGCAAACAACAATGAACGCTGATTGAGGTATAATGTATAATATCTAATAGTCATGTTGTGTAGCGACTTTTTCTCAAGATATTTCCCAAGTTCCCTTTTTGTATCCGATGTCAATTACAGAAGGCAACAACGCCAAAGAACCAAAAGGTTATGCAACAATCCGATTTAGATTGTTTCACGGTTCATATGCTATCTACCTTGATCACTGTGAATTGACTGTGAAAGCAGTTATGAGCACTGGCAGAATAAAGCGAAACAAAGCAAGGTTCAGAGCACAATGTTCTAAAAGGTTTAATGAGACACACAAGGATGCATATACAGTTCATCTTTTAACAACCGCTCCAGTCACTTTGATGGCGTGAGAGTAGATAAGATAAGAAAGGGGCGCCAGAGGAAGGGAGGATTGGTTAAAGGTAGGTTCACGCTGATGCATCTTAAGGAAGGGAAACAGTGTGACAACTTATGATACAAATTTATGATACCAAGTAAAAATGGATGAGAGAGGCTTGAGTTTTTACAGGATTGAATGTAACCGATTCACAACACCACCAAAACCACGTGTCAAATTCAAGGCCCGAGGGCCAAATGCGGCCCCTCGCAAATTTTGAGCCGGCCCACGTATACATTTTAGGTTCACAATACATTTTGGCTCTGGCTAGTTGTGTTTTTAAACTGCAAATGACGCGACTCTCAGAGCAGAATTTGGCAGATTTACCAACTTTGAGACTGAGAAACTCCCACAGAACCAGAGAGTATTTTAATATTCAGGCAATGAAATCATCAATCATTGTTTTGCATGATTTGCTAATCTCTATGATGGCTAAGGAACTATTTGCTGACTTTCTGCGGGTTTATGTCGAACGAAGTGCGACAAAAGTCGAAAAGAGCGATTAAGACATCTGAGAAAGCCAGAAAAAAGTTGGAAAAAGCAACAAAAGTGACCAAAAAAAACGACATTCAGTAATACAGTCAAAGATATTTGACTTTTTTCGATGTATGCATGTGAATTTAACTCTACATGTCTGGCCCTTGATGTGATTCTCTTTTCCAGTGTGGCCCTAAATGAAAATGAGTTTGACACCCCTGACCAAAACCTTGAAAAAAGTAAATGCATAGGTAACACTTCATAGTAAGGGTACAATAATTATCGTGAATGAATGCATGAAAAAGCATGAATTCATTCATGTCATACATCACTAATAATGTACAAGGATTAATGCATGACTTAATACATGAACAATGTGTAGATGAATGCAACAATTAAGATATTTCAATCATCATATCTGATTTATTGATGATGTTCATGTCTTCTACTTTGGTATATCTGTAGTTAAAGTGACTAAAAAGCAGGCTAAAAAAATTGAACCCTGAGTTGTTGTGTTGTAATGATTAACTAAACATATGTTTGTGGCCCTTCAAATAAAGTGCTGACCCGGTCCATCTTTAACATTGATAAATGAGCTATGCTGCATTGAGTCATGCATGAGATACTATTAATCCTACATTACTGATAGTTCATGAAGTACTACGTGAATGAATTAGTGTCTTCAAATGCACGACGTGATGCATGAATTCATGATCATTCATGTACCCTTAGACCTACTATAACGTGTTACCAATGTACCTATTTCCTTTGTGACCCCTTAAAATATTTGTGATCAAAAGGTTGAATCTGTCGAGAGCAGTGTGTCATTTTCCTCTGCCACACATCTTAGCAGTGGTGACAGATCCTTTACTTAAGCAAAAGTACCAACACAACTATATAAAATTTCTCAAAATCCTACCAAAGTGAAAGTAGGCTACAGCAAAATGTACTGAAGTAAGAGTTCTCGTATATATTCCTAACCCATTACTACTCTTGTAATTTAACTACTGGTCTACATCAGTGGTTCTCAAGCTTTTTTCAATAATGTTCCCCCTTTGAACAGTTTTTTTAAGCCATGTACCAGCGTGAATAATTTTTGGTAGAAAAAAAAAAAAAAGTCTATATAAAGAGGAACAGTACAGCGCTGTCAGATAGACAAAGACTGAAAAGACAAAAGACGGTAGAAGGAAGGAAGTAAGGCAAGAATAGGTCGAAAATAGTAATACAAACTTAAAAAAAAAAAAACACATTAGAAAAAAGGAATGCAACACTAGGGCAAAAAAAAAAATCAAATAAGCGACAAACTTAAAAAAGAATGTGACAAACTTCAAAAACAGTGACAAAAACTTTGAGAAAAGAAGACAGTAGAAGTAACTACAGCCTTGTAACTGAAAAACATTTAGCAAAAAATGTCACGTTACCGCTGCAGTCCTCCAAAGTACCCCTAGGGGTACACGTACCCCCATTTGAGAAACACTGGTCTACATGATTGAGTCAGAGGTGTTTGGATTTATGAATGAGGGGGGAAAAGTCTTCACACCATGAGTGAGTGGATCTTGTCCGTGTATGGTGTGCCATCCAGTGGTGTAACAGTGGTACTGCAGGCTGTATGGCTTGGTCTTCACATGGCTCCATTCATTCAGCCTGTTGAACACAGAGCAACAGCTTCACCTGGTGGTCCGAAGCTGCCGCTGCATCACATCCTGAAGCTAACTGCTGATATCACATCATCATTTGGTAACCCATCTATTGCAAAAATGTGGTTGAGATGTCAAAGTTGATTAGAATCAGAGTTATTAAAAGGAATCTATTTAAAAACAACTAAATCAAATAATCAAATACAAACAGATCAGCCTAGATTTACCCCTAAAATAGCCCCATATCATCACATGCCCTTCACCATACCTAGAGACTGGCATGGTTTTATTTCAGTTAGCCTAATAGCTGGTTTGATTTGCATTGAGAGATGATTTTATGGAAAGTACCCCATGCCAATCTCTAGGTATGGTGAAGGGTATGTGATGATGTGGGGCTATTTTAATTCCAAAGGCCAAGGGAACTTTATCAGGATGCATAGTATCCTGGATCCATGAAATAACTGGCCTTTAAAAATAAACATCTGCCTGCCTCTATGGGAATTTAACATAGGGGTGTACTTACTTATGCCCCCTGTATTTTAAGGAAGAACATTTATTTATTTACGATACATTATTCATTCACAAAGAAAATTGGTGTTCTCAAAGGTTGGAATTTTCCTAATTTTTTTTAATTAAGGCATTAAGATCAATTTCCAAAAGATGTTTTTTTATTCCTCTGTTTAGTCAACTTTAGCGTGGGTATCTTGTAGAACAAGATTTTCTGAACAGAGTAAGCCTTGGAGAAAGAATTTCAACCCATACTGTGATCTAATAAATTAGACCTTAATAACCTACTTTATGAAATTAGATATGTCAACCTTTTAGCCGTGGTCGGACTGTTAAAGGAACAGCGCTGGTTTCCCAGGGCCCATCATTGCACGCCGACCACCATCCCCAGAGGGGATATTCAAATTCGTAATTGAGATAAAAAAAGATCCTACTTAAACATAACCTCATAAATAATAAATGACGATGATGAGCATTCAATTCAGCTAAGAAAATGAATAAGCCGCATGCTTTTTATCCAGTAAATGTGTTCAGTTGAACACAAAGCACAAAATATTAGATTACACATTTGTATATTTTTTATTTAATTCCATTATAACATACAACATATTTTTTTTGGGGGGGAAGAGGCCGGGTTATCCTGATTTTTAATCCCTGGTCTAAGATCCAAGAATGTTGGATCGTACATTTCCCATAATGCCACTCCCTGCCTGGTGAAAAGTTCCATCTTTCCCCCAATTTGTAAACGCTGTAAACAATTGTAGTTTCCAAGCCCAAGACAAGATCACTCTGATGACATCACTATGACATCATCATTATTTTCTCAGACTTGAGAAAGCTCCTCCAGAGTAAATGTTTGGATACTTTACTAAAAAATATGGTCTTGTCACCTTGTTCCCCAGCTGTTGCTAACACAAACAATTGTAATATAGTAATCGTTTTAGTCAATATACCTTTCAGCCACACTGATACACAGATGCACAGAGAATTTAAAAAAAACTAAATAGTTTCCATCATAGGACAAGGACTGGCCTGACAAGCCAGACCAACATCCAGATGTTGGGTCTGGGAACTCACCATTGGCAGGGCTCAATCCGAGGGGCGGGATAAACGGTTGTCTTTCAAATTCCCTCTGCACGCAATAGGATAGCACAACAACCAGGCAGAGCAACGCTAGTTGATAGATTAAACTTTTGCCGTATCCAGTTGGCAAAACTCCGAACACATTTTTCCTTTTTTAAGAATGATTTCAGTGCCGTTCTTTGTTCTTTTCTCAAAGAAAAGCTTAACTCCAAGTCTTTCAGAGTCGCGGCCAAAAGCCTGTTCGCCAGCAGCAGCAGCCATCTTCTTTATTTTCAAGTAGCAGGGAATTCACGCGGAACCGTCGCAACTCTGCCGTCATTATGTTAAGCCCGCCCACCGACTCTATACACCATGTGATTGGCCTGTTCGGTTTTTCCAGCTTGCAAGCCAACAGAGAGTTGCTAGGGTGCGTCTAGATTTCTAGGCTAATGGCCAGAGCCTTGGAGTGACTTGCTCTCCTTACTAAATTAAGATTCCTTTTTCTGAGCATCCAGTTAGTTGGAACAGTTAGAATTTTGGTTTGTGTTGCTGATGTCAGCTGCTGCAGGAAGCGGGCAAACGTGCATCAGACCACCCACACGGGAGGCTCAGATGAGGAAGCATCGGTCCGCCTGGGTTTTTAGCTCACGGCGAGTGTTTACTGAGTCAATAGAGGATCTGTGTGTGGTCGCAGGACCACGTCAGAGCTTCATACACGTTTCCATCTCAAAAATCTGCCGTTCAGAGAGAGGGGCCAGGCAACAACACTAAAAGGCATTAACATGTTCAAGCACTTCAGTTCGTATGCAGTCCATTAAACTGAGGACAGACGGATGAGTGAGCGTAAAGCACCATGAGACTCTGCTGACGTTTTGCTCGACTTGAGAAACACAGTTCAGACCGTGAAGTGCTGGCGACTCTCCCTTCCCCCCCCCGTCTGCCAGACGTCCAGCAGCTTTTCTTCCAATAGATTCTCAGCACCAGGAAAATAGATATGCATTAAGAACATGTTAGGTCAGTGCATGTGCACTCATGTCTCTGTTTCAAAAGACGTACTATCCCACAGGATATAGAAGAGAGGAGGGGAAAGCCATGTTCTCATAACTTTGCGGCAATCTTTTTAGTTAGAAGTTCTAAATATCAATGTTTTGGCCCAATCAAATCCAGCAGTTAACTGACTGACATGAGAACCTCAGCGTAAGTTCATTCAGGAAGACTTCCTCCCCTTTGTTGTCAGCCGCCTCATCAACAAGGCCCCAGACCCCCAATGACATTGACTTACACCCGCCACCCCCCCACCCTAGGTGGTGAACCTTCCCAGGAGTGGCTGGCCGACCAAAATTACCCCAAGAGTGCAGCGACCACTCATCCAAGAGGTCACATAAGACCCCACAACAACATCCAAAGAACTGCAGGCCTCACTTGCCTCAGTTAAGGTCAGTGTTCATGACCATAAGAAAGAGACTGGGCAAAAGAGTTCCAAGACGAAAACCACTGCTGAGCAAAAAGAACATTAAAGCAACACTAGAGAACTTTTCGGTCCCCCTACTGGTTGGAAGCGCAATTGTCTCATTATGTCTCATTCGAACTACAGATCCGCTACCCGATCTGGCAAACTTGCATAATGTAATGTAATGGACAATTCCGCTTCCAACCTGTAGGGGGACCAAAGCGGGAAAAGTTCGCTAGTGTTGCTTTAAGGCTCATCTCATTTTTGCCAGAAAACATCTTGATGATCCCCAAGATATTTCTTTGCATTCTGCACTCAACCCATTTATTTCTTTATTAATGTTTAATATGTTTGTTTGTGTATGCATGCATACTTTGACCAAGGCAAATTCCATGTAGGGTAACTACTGTGGTAAAACTCCTTTCCGATGCTGATTTTAAATTCTGATTCAATGCTTCACATTTTTCTTTCGCTCTCCGCCAACCGAATCAGCTGTATCTATCATCAGCTGACTCTGGGCGTTCACGCTTTCAGTTAAACCAACCCGATTTTCGCCACAGTCTCCATGAGCTATCGCGTTGTTGCATTCAAACGTTAAATCTGTTCCCCCTCTCTGCTGTCGGCAGCCATTTCAGCAAAATGGATGCGACCCTCCTACCAACCCATCCACCTCCAGTTCTCATCATTTCCAGCACCCAGGGTTCCTCCATCATCAGCTTCACATAAACCTCCATCCAGATCATCAGGCTTTCTTCTTTTTCTTTTCATCACCACCACCAGTGTCTAGACACCAACGGGGTATATATATAACTTAACATTGCAATGGATCGCCAAAGACTCTTGACATATAATTAAGTAAGTCGTTTACGTACGTGAACACTGACTTTTGGTTTCTCAGGGGACACGAACAGCGGTCTTAATTACAGTCTTGATTAGAAACGTATTTGTGATAAATCAAAGACAAACCCTAATCTGTGACAAAATATATATATCCCTCGAAATGTAAATGAGAACTCAGTTTCATCGTTTCGTGTTAAGACCCGGCTCTTAGGCCAAAACCAATGGGAGACACACCACGGTAAAGATTTCCAAAAATATACTTTATTGACCATGTGTGTATGAGTGATGAGTGTGTGTGTGACGCTAGGAGTCCCGACCAAGAGCGTCACAATATGACGCCAAAGGGCCGGACGCTTAAGGAGACTTTTAGCGTCAGTAACAAACGCCAAAAGGCACCAGACCATGCAACGCTTTTTGACGCGCTGGGAGTGAGAATGTATTGGTGAGGAATGGTGCCGGAAGGATTCTATTTCATAGTACATCCCCCCCCCCCTCCCGGAGCGGGTTATTGCGCAAGAAATCAGCTGTTCTTATAATAGTTCAGTACGAGTGTGCTCCTAGCGTACTTTTATCATACCATGATGACCAGATCATGAAAATATTTTACTGAAGCGTTTTGTGTAAGAGAGAGAGAGAGAGAGAGAGAGAGAGAGAGAGATACACTCAGAGCAAACAGCTGTCAGCGAGCCTGTACGAAGATATCTAAATAACATTATTTCACTGTGTGCCATCTAAACATCGTATCGCGAATATGATCAAAAACGGGATAAGCCTCATAACTGCAATATTCATGTCCATGTTGACACACATGATTCAAACAACACGCTATAGCTTTGTCAGTGGGTTCAGCGATACTCAGCGTCTAGCAACCATCCATCTACGGATCGAGTCACAACAATTAACATTCTGATTAATAGTGGATGAGGTTGTTGGTGAAATAATGTATAATTGATTGGAAAATTAGTACTGTGAACAGAGCAGAGAGCATATCAGAGCTGCTGCTGTCGTCTGCTGCTCCTGTGCGCATTGTCAACCCGTTCTCACTCCAAACTCATATATATAATAAAATACAGACGCAGGGCTCTCAAGTCAGAATCAGAATGGGTTTTATTGCCATGTACGTTTTTTAACACGTACAAGGAATTTGTTTTGGTGTTGTTGGTGCACGTCACACATTCTCTAGATGACAATCTGCCCTTCTTATGGCTTGAAGCCATAACCTCTGCCGGTTTTTGGCAAAAGCATGCTTCCCCACTAGGTATGTTAAACATCAGGCACCCATCACTGGCTCTGTTTGTACAATTAACCACGCAACAACTCCTTGGCATTTTGACTTATGCTATGCCGCTACTACTACTAGCTACACGAAACACGTCTTCTTTCTGCCCACCGGTTGCGTGCGCAAGCAGTGATGACGTTGCCGAGAAATCCGTGTATAGGAAGGGCTGCTTTACACCCATTGCTGTTATACCAATTAGGCCTGCTCCATTACGGAAACAAATCATAATCACCATTATTTTGGTCAATATTGAAGTCACGATTACTTAATACATTGACTTTTGGAAAGATGTTGCATTTATTAAACTTTAAAAAACAACGACAGTGAAACTTGAACAAATCACCAGCGAAAACACGGTGAACACATTTAAAACACAAAACAAAATAAGAGTTTACTTACAAAATGTGTTGTGCAAAATATGAATGAATGAATGAATGAATGAATAATTTTATTATTGTCATGCATACAAAAAATATGCCCAGCACAAATGGGCTTACAAGACTAACTAGCTACCAAAATAGCAACATAGATTAAACAAATACACCTTCTTTTTTTTTTTGCCATACCACAAAAGTCACCAACTTCTTTATATTAAATCTAAACAACCACTCCATGTGGTCATCATCAGTACACAAGAATATTTCAGGATTTTGAATAAAAGTTTTTCTCGATTATATTGTTTTGTGATCGTAAATCGTAATTACCAATACAATTTGATTAATTGCACAGCTCTAGTACCAATAGTAGGAATGCTAGGAGTTGGGAGGGGGCACATCATGATAAACAGTCGGTGGCCCCAATTCTCCAGTGGCATTTTGCCTTTAAACCATTGCGGAAGACACAGCATGACGTCATTAAAAGAAGCAACATTAAACTCCAAACAGATGAAAACCATGTGGGAAATGTGATGCAAGTTCAGTTTGTTTTATGTCTTAATCCGAGGAAGGTTACAGTCTCCTCATCGCTCCACTGATTTGATGTTTTTGTCTGCCGCCATTTTTCTCTCTGCAGTAGAAGCTTCTGTGGATGTTTAGGTCACATGCTTCATGTAAATCATAATGTATTCCCTGAGACTGTTTCCATTGCACTTTGTTGCATTTTGCTTATACCGCAATTTTTCATCATCACCCAAGCGAAAACCTTTTTTTTCAACTTTTCGAATTTCCATTCAGGGTTTTTCAAGCGCAAATTGGAAATGTACATCAAAACGGGTGGATGGAAACACACTTACTGTTCAGCTGCCAAAATAGTGGATGAAAATGGTAATACGGTCTTCGGAGTGACCTTCTACTGTTACCATGTGCTCACATTAGTAAGTTTTATAGGCAGCAGTGAGTGCTTTGTGGACTTTTTTTTCCCTCCAGGCTACAGGCTGCTCTACCTTCTATTTGGTGGAGATGTTGGGGCTCTATACAGAGACCTGCACTCACTAGTCAGGGCTGCAAAAACACTAAGCAACCTCCTCCGTGTTTTTCAGAAAAGAAAAGATTTAATTTACAAATATTAAAATGCAGTAAAAAAGACATCATAATGTGCTGCTGACTTGAATGATATACATGTAGTGATTTCCAAATTAAGCTTGACGAACCATTAGTTGATACTCTTAAATCAATGAAAAAGGTTTAATGAATGGCAATTCAGTGGGCTTTCAGCTAACACAGTGGTTCTCAAACTTGTTACACCACGTACCACTTCAGAAAATATTAGGCTTTCTAAGTACCACCCACGTTAAAATAGAGTAGCATTGGCCAACCCCTATTCAGCTACGGACAGTTCACGCAGGAGGCAGATTTATTTCTAAAAACATTATTTATTGTTGTCAGCTACAGCCATGCTGTACTTCCTCCGCCCCGCTCCAACTGAATCCAAATTTAAAGTGGCTTTCAGTTTGTGTTGATTTCAGCGGCCCCTTTGGACAAAAGCGGTAGTGTTTTTACCACAGTGTCGTAAAGGTATAGGAGTTAGCATTACGGGGAGGTCATATACTTGCAATGAAGATTTTGCTCAGACAAAAAAATCGTTCATTTATAATAAGAGAATACGTTTCAGAGGCATCGTTGCATTTCAAGTGTTGCATACGGTAACTTAAGGCCGTTTTATGGTTCTGCGGAGGCTCCACGCAGAGCTTTCGCCGTAGCCTACGTAAGTGGCCTGGTGTTTATACTTGTGCGCTGGTGTGTACGTCGAGCCGGCATGTGTGTGTGTGTGGGGGGGAGTGTGTGGTAGAGCGAGGGAGGAGTGAGAGAGTGACGGCGATTAGCTTCGGAGCGAGTAACGACTCTAGAGTCATAGTGAGAGAAACAAAGTGTCTCCCCTGTGCTTTCTGACCACGGTGGGAAATCTGGAGCAGGAACAGTTAACCCTCTCCTTGTTTTCATGTTGTTTATGGAGAAGGAGAACCAGGAAATGAGTCGGGGGAAATGCAACGCTACCAAGCCACGGCTGAGCGACGTGCGTCACTGCGACGTGTAGTTACATTTTTCGAGAGGTGCACGTGAGGCTATGGCATAGGGTCCGGCGTAGACGCAGAGGGGTCTGCGGGGGTATGCCGTCGATTCGACGCAGAAGCATAAACCGGCCTTCAGTCTACTTTGGATGTATCGTGAGTTAAACTGGGTAACGTTGTCTGTCACTGTGTCACGAGCCAGAGCATTAAGAGATTGTTGTAGCAACCAACGTAATAATAACTTAGATTAATATCGCACAATCTAAAGTTATTTCATGAATGAAATGGACATTACGTACTTACATACCTGAGGGCCAATTCGGGGATGTTTTTGAATAATTTACAATCCCGTAATTCAGTGGCGGTTTTTGGCACAGGCGAACCGGGCAGCCGCCCGGGGCAGCATTTTTCATGTCACATGGGGGGGGCGGCACGAGAACGAGAAAAAAAAAAAAAAAAGTCCTCTGCGCCTCAAAGCAGTTTTCTGTTATCTATTGTTTCACTGTGTGGGAATTGGCAAATCGGCGCCCCCTCTGCAGCTGAAGGCGCCCTGCTGGCACCCCCTACTTTCACAATGAAATGGACTAGTCCGTAGCGGTGCGGGCGCGAAAGATAAACACACAGTAACAGGAGAACTGGGAAGTACACAAAGACGGAGCAAGACGAGTCTAAACCTTTCTTTTATGTCAATGGTCTAAACGTGAAAATTAAACAAAGTTACCCAAGTATAATAAAAGAAATATATATATTTCAAATAAAAGAAAAAAGCTAAAAGACATGTTTTCGGCAGTAGCAGGACCTTCATCAGCTCCCGTGGCTGATGATAGTGGTGGTGGTGTCGGTGTCGGCGGCGGTGGCATGATCAGTGAGGAGGAGACTCAGGAGGAGATGGACAGAGATGAGGGAGCGAGGGTAGAACCTGCGGTAAGCACAACTCCCCTTAAAACATTTTGCCCCTTGATAAAACTGAGCCAAAAACTGAGTGGTGGACAAACTGTTGATGATAACACTACAACAATAAAAGACGTAGCCATGCTTTACTGTATGATTGCATTAGTAGCCTATATAAACGTTGCACATCATTCAAATGTTCTTAACGAGAATTGTAGCTTTTCCATCTGCATTGGCAGACAAAAACTCATGATAGACCTCTTCAAATTAAAGCACAGGGCCTCTTGAAATGATAAAAAAATATGTATGTATATATATATATATATATATATATAGCTTGTTTTATGATTCATGAGGAGTATACCGTTTCATTGTATTAATAAGTGGCACTTTTTGAATTAGTATTTAATGTGTCAACTCTCACTGATTCTTACTCATTACATACGTAATGAAGGCGTTAGTAGTTTTAAGGAGTAAGAGTTGGTATACATATTAAGGGTACCGCAAGGACGGGTGGTATTTGTGATCTTATGTGGTGGGCCGGTCTGGGCCAAAATGCCAGGCCCAATTTTTGGTCCCAGTCCGTCCCTGTCGATGACGTCGTTGATGATTTTGCATCAAGGAAGGCCAGAGAGATCAGGTTTTAGTTTTAGTTCGTGTTTTCTGTTCTTAGTGTAATAATTAGATTCTCTTTAGTGTGTCATCACATTTGTGTGATGAAGGATTTGTGCTATTTAGAATATTTTTATATTTGATTTGTATATTATTCTTAATATTTTATATTATTGTTGCTCTCTGCTCTTGTTACATTTTTATGATTGTATATATTTTTGGCACATTTATGTATATAGTGTATATTTATTTTAAGTTCTGATAACTACACTTATGTTGTTGTAACAACAGCAGGGGGGGGTACTTGAAGGGGGTCTCGCCCAGGGCGCCATTCAGTGTAGAACCGCCACTGCCGTAATTGTCTCCATCTGTTGAAATCCAGACCGAGTGTTTCACACGTCGTCTGTCACTTTCCCTTTTAGCTTTTAGTTGTTTTTGTTTAATTTACTTCTTTCCTGTGATGGTCCTGCCCCAGCATCAGCCATAACTATAGCAGATAACTTCTAAAATAACATTAAAATACAATTAGGCCTATATAAAGACATCTCCTGCTACCTTTTACCTGCATACTCACTAACACAGGCTTTGCCAGGGTTACAAAGCAATCTGCGACGCGTCAGAATGTGTGCTCTGTAGCGCCGTTTACCTGCCCTAAATCATTTTGTGACTTTGCGGGAAAAATCGGACCCGGGCAGAGGCTTTACTAAAAACTATATGAAAGTAGCGTTCTTTTCACTGTTAGTCTCTTTTGCTGTTACAGGTCATTTATGATCATAAGATGGAACATTACACAGTTTCAGAAACATTTAAAAGTTACATACAGTCACTTCAAGGTAACTCGGGTCGTATCTCCTTCCTGTTTTGCATTGTTTGCTGCTAGCAGGTACTGCAGAGACTTCACCGCTGCTGCTTAAGTAGCAACTAAGATCCTCAATACTAAAGAGAGCGCATTTCAAGCAGTGCCAATGGTGTGAAACGGTCAACCTGATCTCACAGAATTCTGTGAAATGAACACGGCCCCTTAACTCAAAATCTGTGGTCAGAAATCGCAAAACATTCCGTGATGGGCCCACGGAAGAATTCCGTTAAATAAACACGGCCCCTTAAGTTAAGGAAAAGGTCATGGGTGGGCTTACGGTTCCGTGACATGCAGGAAGAACGGGACTGTTGGGTTCAGGAAAAGGTCGTGGGTGGGCTTACGGTTCCGTGACACACGGGAAGAACGGGACGGAAAAAACTTGACACGCGGGACACGAACCCCGGTCTCCTGGGTGAAAGTCATGTGTTTGACCCATCCACCACCCCAACCAACCTCCTTACGCGGAATTTCGGCCTTACATAGTATTCGCTACCGTAGCCGCTCTTAATGCTACGTCATCTTCTCACTGACTTTACATTGGCATTGTTTTCTGTGGTGGCCACACGGATTTTTCACGTATTACGTGGTGGTGGCACGGAATGTGTGAAAAATCCGTTGTTGTTAACAATTCGTGATCATTTCACGGAATTCTGTTCGACCAGGCTGGAAACGGTACACACTTTGTGTCTCCTAAAGTGGCGTGGCCTCGTTTGAACGTGAAGTG
The DNA here is from genome assembly GCF_031162955.1 of Sander vitreus. Lineage (NCBI taxonomy): Eukaryota > Metazoa > Chordata > Actinopteri > Perciformes > Percidae > Sander > Sander vitreus. The sequence goes on along the minus strand of NC_135870.1, from coordinate 24,802,803 downwards.
AACATCATGTGGATGAATGAAAAGTTATATATGAATAATTTATTAATATGTTCTCTTGCTAACGTTAGATATTTACAGTGCTAAAAGACTATTTAGTATCACGGAGATTAGTTTTGCAAGGGCGTTGCAAACGTCAGCTAGCAAACGTTAGCTGACGTTAGCTTCTCTGTTTTGCCAGATCTCGCGAGAGTTCGGTCCTGAGACAGAAACAGGTCTCAAACAGTCTCCTGATGTGTCCGTCTGAAAAATTCCATTTTAGTGTCAGAATGTTATGGAGATATGTGGCTTGTGAAAAATGGGTCCAATATTTATTTTGGTGACTATGGGGTGAAAGGATCGCACATAATCTGTGTTCACGTGCACTTCTCCCGTTGGAATCAATACACTCAGGACCTGCCGCTACTCTACTAAAGAGGCGTGGCCGTGGCGGAGCCTACGTGACACTGAGTTGGGGCGTCTCGGTTGTAAACCGTCCCTAGTAGCAACTAGCACTTGCGCTCGTCCACTTTAGTTTCAACAGGGCTGCTCAAAATATTCTCTTCCTAATAGTTCCTGTTTTAATATAAACAGTATACTATATATCAGAGATTCCATCCGCATACCACTAGAGGGAGCTTGCGTACCACCAGTGGTAGTTGTACCATAGTTTGAGAACCGGTTAGCTAACACATTCTCACTCCTATCTCTTCAAATACAGACGCTTGCTAAGACCCCTTGGCGTCACTTTTGACTTTTGACCAGCTGCTGTCCCCGTTGCGTCCCATACAGACGCTAAAGTTGTGTGTCGGTATCTGACGCCTGGGCCGCTGACCAAGAATCAGTATGGGACGATTTGGAAGCGTAGACTGTAGAAATATCGGATGAAGCTTCCTGGTCTGAAAAGTGAAGCTAAAGTGAAAGCGCCTAAAACCTGCATTCTATCTCATTTTCCACTGGTTCACAGAAGTCAGTTTCTATGCAAGTCTCTGATAAAATGACTACTTCTCACTTGATTTATTAACTCAATAAACATTTTCATAATGAGTTTATGGTCTCAATTGTTACTTTCACGTCTTCTTCAACACAGCATGATGTTCATTTAGTAAATTATGGTCCCATTTATTTAAGAAATTGACGATAAAGCAGGGGATGCTTGAGGGCTGTGGCTACATGCAGATCTGTCGATCACGACAGAGGCTTCGCAATGCTAACCATGGATCTGTGGACATAAAAGTAGAATAAAAAATCGTAACGTCCAGTTTCAAAAAAACCAAGATGGCCCGTATGGCCAAACTCAAGGCTTCAAAATGGCAGTCCACAAACCATTGGGTGTGATCCCACTATTTTTACAGTCTACGAATGTGAGCGAGAATGGCTTGTTTCATCCCTTTGTTGAACAGAGAGCGACATCTATTGGGCTCAGAAAATAAAATGCTTCATAAAGCTATGTATATTTAAACAGCTGCTGCACACACACACACACACACACACACACACTTCTGAAACCAACCTTATACCTTCTCAACAAACTATGCTCTTGTCATATTTTCATTAGGTGGGCTATTGATAATTGAATTAATACTTTTTATTTAAGTAAAGTTCTTTTGCTCATCGCTCCCACAACTTCTTCCTCTTTTTTTTTTTATATCTCTGTTGTTTCTTCTGATTCTGTCTCCAGCTCCATTTTTTCCCTTCGCCTTCCTCTTTTAACCCCCTCTCTCTGTCTGTGCGCAGGAACAGACTGGAAGTCATTTCAGGAAGAAATTAACACAGGAGTCTAATACTCTAATGCTCCCACACAGCAAATTGGATTTGTGCGCTTCACTGACTCCGAGTATCAGTGTGTTGCAGGACACAAAGCCCTCTGCAGCAAGTGAGAAGAAGCACAGACTCAGGAGAGAGACGGCAGTGCTTGAACACAGCTAAACTCTCTGCAAAAAGAAGAAGTGTGTGCTTGCTTTTGTGTAACCTTTAGAATCCATTTACACTTTGTGGCCAAAAGTATGTGGACACATTTTATAGTATAAAATCATGTGCATTAATCTGCCGCTTTAACTATCTCCACTGTTATGGGATGGTCACGTTCCAGTTCATTCCAAAGGTGTTGGATAGGGCTGAGGTCAGGGCTCTGTGCAGGCCAGTAAAGGCAAAACCATTTATTTGTGGCATGGGGGCATTGGCCTGATGAAACGGCAAAGAGTCTTCCCTAAACTGCTGCTTCAACGTTGGAAACACACTATCGTGTAAGATATCCAGCAGTGGAAGAAGTATTCAGATCCCTTACTTAAGTAAATTACCAATACCACACTGTAAAAAAATACTCTGTTACAAGTAAAAGTCCTGCATTGAAAATGTTACTTAAGTAAAAGTATGTATCACCAGGAAAAAGCACTTAAAGGTCCAGTGTGTAATGTGTTTAGCTGTTCATTATCAAAATCTGTGTTGCCTGTTCACAAACTTGTCCTTTTTCATGAATATTTACCACCACCATCAATTCCAAGTATTCCTTTTGGCTTGGAATTTTACATTTGCATGAACTGGGGTAGACGCTCCATATTAATGCTCCATCTTGAAATACGTTAGCCGGTAAGGGACATACAGGACATACTGCTCGCTGTCACATGATAAACTCACAGGTGCTGCTAATGCTGCTAATGGGTATCGTAGCTTCCCGGCCCCCGGCAAGTTTGAAGAACGGTAAACATGGAGGACCACACGTATTCAAAATCCAAATTTCAGGAACAGGAGTCTTCTTCTTCGCCCAGAAAAAGAAAAAGGATATTGAAAAGAGAGCGAGACGGGCTTTTTGAAGCGTGAAGGCTACCGTAGCTGTAATACGTACTTTGAACTGCGTGGCGCGAGAGAGTTGATTGCGATATATGATCTCAACGCTAGATGGGAGAAATTCCCACACATTGGACCTTTAAAGTATTAAAAGTAAAAGTACTAAATGCAGAAACATCCTCAATTTGTTTAGAAACTGGAAACGATCCAAACTGTTCTGTCAATAAACTAAGTGTTTAATTGTCTAATCATGTCAGCTGGACTTGTAGGCTGATATATTGTTGGGTAGTAAACTGCATGTGTTTTGTGTACAAAAATCCTAATCTGTAAAGTAACTAAAGCTGTCAGATGAATGTAGCGGAGTAAAAAGTACAATGGTTCTCTCTGACATGTAGCAGCGTAGAAGTAGAAAGTGGCATGAAAAGAAAAGACTCAAGTAAAGTACAAGTCTCCAATTTGTACTTAAGTACAGTACTTGAGTCAATGTCTGAAAATATTATTGTATCCTACATTTACATTTCCCTTTATTGGAGCTGAAGTACCCAAAACATGCAATTCAGCCCCAGACCAGAGTACACAGTTGGCTGATCTAAATTGCACATTGTAAGATGTAAAACACATCGTTGACATGCAAGTGATTCTTTTATGTAGTTTCAACGGGACAAACTGAAAGAGAAATCGTCATTTTTAATTAGTTTGTCATCAGCAAACCACGTGTGTGATGGAAATCTGTTTAAAAAATAAATAAATATATATATATATATATATAGAGCTGCCAGGGGTAATCAATTAGTTTTCAATTATTTTATCAATCGATTAAGCGGTATTTGAGCTTTGGGAAAACATTGATCGACATTTTCTGCCATTATACCATAGACAAAATGATCAAATGAGAAAATAATCGACAGATGAATCAACAATGAAAATGTCCGTTAGTTGCAGCAGTTGCAGCCCTATTCAATTTCAAAAAGAGTTCAAACTTACTTTGGGGGGGGGGTCAAGGTCAAACATTTTGGATATGATTAGGCATCATGGCTGTTTTTTTATTGTTGTTGTTATTATTGCAAAACAGTAAAACTGTATTTCCTGCCAAAGTAAAGATCCACACACAGCAGGGGTCGTCACAGTGTCACCCATATCAGAAAAAAAGTATTTTTATAGAGAAGCACCAAAACACTTCAACATGGACACCTCTAACTACCAACCCACTGCCAAAACTAAACAGACTTTCTGAAATTCTCCCTTGAGGTCAAGAATCCTGTTAGCTCAGCAGCTCACCCCTCATTTCCCATCTCATACTGCTGTAATGTTGTAATATGTTTCATTACTTTGTTGCCCTGCAGCTCGGATGTTAATTAGGTTTGTTAGAAAAACCCATACAACATCAACACACAGCTATGTCTGCTTGGAATAGAAGACTTGGACTAGGTAGGGGTAAAAGAGACAGCAAATATGTTATCCCTCCATCCATCCATCCATCCATCCATCCATCCATCCATCCATCCAATGATTTCTCATAAAGATATCCATTGAATTGAATCAAAGCTGTAATAAAACACATGGATGGATTTCATAAGCTGTACTACAACTAGTAGTTTTTTGTTGTTGTTTTTTTTCTTCAGGAACTGAACTGAAAAGACACGTTTCCATGGCTTTCCAAAGCAATAAGTAAATCGGCCATGGTCCAGTGATCTATATACTCGTACGCTCCTGCAGTGACACCAGAGAACATGTTCTCAGCCAAGCGCTCCTCAATAACAACAGTACAAATCTGTTATAAATGGAGACGGAGTTGTGAGGGAATGTTGTCACTGCCATCGCTGAATGGAAACGCTTTACTGGAAAAGGTTTTTAATCTGTTTGTGTCTTTGGTCAGAAAATGGGGGCACTGTAAACGCTGAGAGAATGGTGAGTGCTCCAGCAAAGAAGCACAATCAAAACAGGTGTGCTACATGAGACCATATTAGTATATATTTATTTTTTAATTTTAGTATGCTTTTTTAAATCATAATTTTCACTAGTATGATCAACAAAAAAAACATTGTGGCATTTAAATAGTATTAAAGGGCAGGTGAGCTAACCGTCCTACTGCCAACACAGGGTGAAACTGAGTTAACAGCGTCTAATACACAACTTAACCCTCATGTTATCCTTTCTTTGAACCAAATTGCCCAAAAATAACATGGCTGCATGGATGTACTTTTTCGAAGGTAAAATGAATGACTACTTCCATTGAATTTGGGGTGTTTTATTCAATTTTATAGCATTTGACACATGGTTTCAAAACAGTATCCTGACTTAACTTTGACATAACCCAGTATGTGATCCACTCATACATAATTCATTGTTTTTTTGCTTTTTTTTTAAACTCAAAGTTAGGTATAATGTCATATAAATTGAATATTGCAACAAAAATGTCGGAAAAAGTCGACGGGAAGACAACACAAGGGTTAAAACTGACTTCACCCTGGGTTTCTGGGGGCTTCTTTGCTTCCAGCCTTTATGCAAAACTGACTCTAAAACCACCCACCTTTCTAACCCACTAACCCCGCTCCCTGATCCCAGAGTGAGAAGAGTATTTATCGTGAAGTTTCCCCACCAAGTTGCGTTCATGTTTCGTCCGCGTCTTGATTGTCTACAAATGAACTGTCAACGGAGTGTCGACGCAGTTTGACACGGCACGGAGGAGGAGCGAGCTGGCCAAGGAGCTGAGGAGGAAGCGCTGCTCTGAGTCGCCTACATTTACATCCACTCAGATTTTTTTTCTGTGCATAGTACGATATAATCGGTGTATAGTGATGTGTCATAGACAACTGTGATGTTATAAAGTATAACATACTACTATATCTGATGACGGTTGTTTCAGCAGCATTCTAATGAGGGTATTTCATTTTGAAATGTATTCCTTTAATAACCCTGATTCTGTGTCGGAGCTGTTGAATGGTCAAAGTAAGATGTGAACTACTATCTGCAGTGGTGACATCTAATGACACTTTCACGTTTCAGCCACATTTTGCCATTGATTGATCAAGTAAGATCATTTTCTATCCTTAAAGTGACTATATGTCACTGTTAAATGTTTCTGAAACTGTGTAATGTTCCATCTGATGATCATAAATGACCTTTAACAGCAAACGTGACTAACAGTGAAAAGAACGCTAGTTTAATAATGTTTTTTTTCCGAAGTGGTTTACAGCAGGTAGACAGCGCTACAGTAACACATTCTGACGGGTCGCAGATTTCGGTGCATCACCGGAAAAGCCTGTGTTATTGTATCCAACCAGGAAAAGGGTAGAAGGAGATTTCTTTATATAGGCCTAATTGTATTTTAATGTTATTTTAGAAGTTATCTTCCTGTAGTTATGGCTGATACTGGGGCAGGGCCATCACAGGAAAGAAGGAAATTAAACAACTAACAGCTAAAAGGGAAAGTGACGGACGACGTGTGAAAACCGAGTCACACTCGGTCGGGCTTTAACTACGAGTTCAGACATAATTTTGGACTCCTCGTTTGTACCCCAACTAAATCTAGGCTGAACTGTATTTAAATAATTGATTTTTTATTGAAATTGATTGAAATAATGTCTGGTACAGGATATACAATCCTCTATTCCAGACTCAAGCAACACAAAACAAATGTATATATATATTCACATTTTAACATGTTGTTTTCATAAAACACATTCATTTCATGATTGACATTTTCTAACAATTCATAAATGAGTTACATAAATTACTGACAAGCTTTATAATTGTACATTACACCTTTTGACAGGCAAAATGCATCCAACCTATTCTTAAAAGAATGAATTAAAGGGGAACGCACAACTTCTTCTGGAAGCTCGTTCTATGATTTTACCGCACGGAGTGTGAAAAAATGATTTCTCTTTTCAGACAGGCATGTTCTAGGGTAAAGTTTTAAAGAATTCCCTCGTGTCTCATACCTATTGCTCCAAAACTGAAAGATAGGCTCAACTGTTAGATCATATATTCCCTGTACAACGTTATAAACCTGAATCATATCACCTCTGTATCTCCTAAATACGATATATACATTTATATATTGTTGTTTAATGTTGTTTAATTATGCTTCATTTACATCCACTCATCTGTTTTCAGTGTATAGTATGATACATCATAGTATATGTCATAGAATAATGTGATGAGCTAGTTAGTTAGTACGTGTGTGTTTGTCTTCATATTGTCTGCTGATGACCTTTGACGTGCTTCCATCTGCCCAGCAGCTGGATTTAAAGATGAGCGTGCGATCCGTCAGCTGATATTAAACCATGAAAGTCAAAGACTGGATTTACGAGGTTGTAACAGAGCGGCGGTGATGTGCTTGGCATGACGGACACATTATGAACAGCGGCCGCATCGCTGCACTTCTGTTGAGCTTCTTAAACAATTTCCCCACAGCTCATTTTTAACCTGCCACACAGGCATCATCATTTAGCCCCATAATTCCCCAAATGCACGCATAATCAAACAAATTAGCCTTTATGCTAATTTCTTATGACTCAATTATGTTAAAAGCCTGGCTTGAATGACAGTCATAATAACGGTCATAATGCTGGCCAAGATATTACCGGCGAATAATGCGGTAATGGATATCAGAGGAGCAGGCTTCATCTGCTGTATGAAGACGCCGCTGAGTGGGTTAGCAGGAGTAAATAAACGCTGATGTGTTTGCTGATGAGCTGTTTTATTGTCCTACAGCACTGCTGAGACGCCACGAGGTCAGAGCAATACACACACATTGATGGATGGTGATGATTGAAAGCTTAAAGCCTCATGGCTATTTGTTTGTGTTTTTTCACTCATCAACTGGCCTTTTTTCATGTCATCCCCTGATTAGATAGGTTTTTACTTTGCATCTTTGTATATTATAGTATACAATATGGTGTCTATGTAAGTAAGTAAGTAAGTAAGTAAAGTTTTATTTATATAATATACACTACCGGTCAAAAGTTTGGGGTCACTTAGAAATTTCCATTCCACTCCATTATAGACAGAATACCAGCTGAGATCAGTTGCATTGTTTTTTTTAACCAGGGCAGCAGTTTTCAGATTACATTATGTGCTTACATAATGGCAAAAGGGTTCTCCAATGTTTTCTCAGTTAGCCTTTTAAAATGATATCAGATTAGTAAACAGAATGTGCCTTTGGAACAGTGGATGAATGGTTGCTGATAATGGGGCAATGTAAATATTGCATTAAAGGTCCTATGACATGCTGCTTTTTGGATGCATTTATATAGGGCTTAGTGGTCCCCTAATACTGTATCTGAAGTCTTTTATATAGGCCTTAGTGGTCCCCTAATACTGTATCTGAAGTCTCTTTTATATAGACCTTAGTGGTCCCCTAATACTGTATCTGAAGTCTCTTTTATATAGACCTCAGTGGTCCCCTAATACTGTATCTGAAGTCTCTTTTATATAGGCCTTAGTGGTCCCCTAATACTGTATCTGAAGTCTCTTTTATATAGACCTCAGTGGTCCCCTAATACTGTATCTGAAGTCTCTTTTATATAGGCCTTAGTGGTCCCCTAATACTGTATCTGAAGTCTCTTTTATATAGACCTTAGTGGTCCCCTAATACTGTATCTGAAGTCTCTTTTATATAGACCTCAGTGGTCCCCTAATACTGTATCTGAAGTCTCTTTCCTGAAATTCAGCCTTGGTGCAGAATTACAGCCACTAGAGCCAGTCCCACAATGAGCTTTCCTTAGGATGTGCCATTTCTGTGTCTGTAGCTTTAAATGCTATTGAGGAGGAGAGAGGGGGGGCAAGTTGGAGGGTGGGGGTGTGGCCTTGACCAACTGCCATGCTTCGCTTGTTTTCAAGCCATGACGTCTCTCTCTTTCTCATGGGTGGGCCAAATTGTCTGGGCGGGCAAAGCAGAGAAAGGGGAGGTAACCTTCCTCCTTATGACCTCATAAGGAGGAAGATTCCAGATCGGCCCATCTGAGCTTTCATTTTCTCAAAGGCAGAGCAGGATACCCAGGGCTCGGTTTACACCTATCACCATTTCTAGCCACTGGGGGACCATAGGCAGGCTAGGGGAACTCATATTAATGTTAAAAAAAACCTCATAAAGTGAAATTTTCATGCCATGGGACCTTTAAAGATCAGCCACTTCTGTCTACAACAGTCGAGAACCCTTTTGCAATTATGTAAGCACATAATGTAATCTTAAAACTGCTGCCCTGATTAAAAAAAACAATGCAACTGATCTCAGCTGGTATTCTGTCTGTAATGGAGTGGAATGGACATTTCTAAATGACCCCAAACCTTTAACCGGTAGTGTATTTAGCACTTTTTAAAACACAGGGTGATGCATGTCAATGCATTCTCATGAATGGGTTTGTATGATAACGTATGAAAACTAATGCAGGACAATTAATATATATCCTACGGAGTTACGACGACCACCGGGCCGGTAACATGACCGGTCAACATGTGACCTGTCATCACGGCACCAGGCAGCCGGATGGTGTCGCTAAGAACTTGCAATGTATAACTATTATCAGACCAGCCCTCGCGGCCTCGAAACACTACCGGCCCACCGGGAAAAGTCCCGACTCTCCCGATTGCCACTCCACCACTGCTACTGCGCCTAAAGTAAAATAATATTATTTTGCCATCATCACATTCAGTTTGAGTTTCCGTTTTATTTTGATGGACAGTTTATAAGTGTGTCATTCTTAATCAAAAGAACATTAATGTGAATATAGTCAGCTGTAAAAAATCTTGACATTTTGTATGGAATGTTTCATGTCATCCTTTTGTTTTTATCATATAAAATCAGGAAAAGGGTAAGGGAAAATGCAGGTTTCCTTCTGGTGCTTTCTATTTTAGGGTGATAAGTCGCAACACCTATGCACTTAGTCGCTCAGAGAAAAAACAAATGTTAGATGTAATAGCTTATTCTGTACAGAAACAGAATATTTTATGTTTGTCTATTTTCCAACTTTTAACAGGTGAGTAAATAAAGAAACTGAAAAGGAAAAATTGGTAAATTCTTCTCTTTTTTAACCAAGCAAAACATCTTTTGCATAAACATACCCTTATAGTCTTTGTTCCTCTACAGCAAATTATAATATATTGCACTTTCAGGGAGACTTGAGCACACATTCAGCCAGTTGGAACAGAAGAACACACCAGAATAGGCCTGTTTAGTAAGCTGGATTTGATGGTCGCATTCCTAATGCAGATCAATGTGGAAGTAATCCAAGTATTCAGAATACGTTACTCAGATTGAGTAATGTAACGGAATACCTTACAAATTACATGTTTGGGCAAGTATTCTGTACTCTGTAACAGAATACGTTTTAAAAGTATCCTTCCCAACACTGCACATGCTTCACTTGAAGTGCTTGTAATAAGTATAGTCTGGCATTGCCAGACCTTCCTCCACAGCGCTACGGAGGAGGGTCTGGCTAGTCCACACAACATCCCGGGATAGGAGAAAAACGTGCTCTGGTTTATTGGCATTTCTTTAAACCAATCACAATCGTCTTGGGCGGCGCTAAGTGCCGGACGGAGCAACGGTGCCTCTGCAAAAATTTTTTGTCATGTGACAGAAAACTCAGATTGGACAGATAGTCTAGCTAGTAGGGCTGCACGATATTAGGAAAATATCTAATTGCTAGTATTTTCACTGATATTGCGATTGCGATATGATTCACGATATTGGAGGGAATGACCATTTTTGTATCATTATTCTTATATTCATCGAAAAATATAAAGTGTGACTTTTTTGCGAGGATCTGTACCAAACAAAGATCTTTTCTTTAGTCTGTAGGATACAATTTGTAGGCCGGGACGTCTCTGCAGCACCACAATACTTTATTTTAGAATGGTTTGACACACATTTTGCCTTTAACAAATATTGCGCCCCCCTGCGATTTGGATATTGTACTAGTTCATATAGCGATTTCAATAAAATTGCGATTAATTGTGCAGCCCTACTATCTAGCTGTCTGGATTTACCCCGCAGAGATCTGAGGAGCAGTTAACCATAGTCCTCAGAAATCCACCGGAGTTTAAAATGGCAATTTCCGGTGACACCTGAACAAGTCTGGAAATGAAACGTCGCTGATATATACTAAAATAAGTATGTTTGTTTCGTAACTTACGTACGCGACCTTAGTTAAGTACGCAAGTAAGTAAGTTAGTTAAGTAAGTCAACGTTGACTTTGACTTTTGGTTTCACACGGGACATGAACAGCAGTTTCCTGGGTAAAATCGCTCTTTGTACTACATTTCTTTTTATAAAATGTCTACTCACAGCACCACGGTTGAGCAGTAGCGTCCAATATTGCTGCAAACGGGTTGACATTGCAGTTACTCGAAAGCCCTGTGCATCTCAAGATGCTAAAGGGTTACTTACAAGCCAGTACAGGTGTGTCTTATTGCTGAATGCCATTGGCCAAGCTGTCAGATTTGAGGAGTTGGGAGTGAGTTTGTTATATACAGTATGTGTGTGGAAATGTGTTCTTTTTTGGTGTGTAAATGTCAACTACCATCATCCCTATTTCATTTTGTTGCCCCTCTTTTCGGTAGTATAGACCTAGGATGTCATGGTATTGCTGTATTGAACATTAGAAAACTTTTACCAGCAGTAAGAGAGGCAGCTTTCAGGATTTTTTTATTAAAGCATTTCAACATCAGCGTTATACAAAGATTAAATCTCTTTTGCTGCGGAGGAAAGAGTACTACAAGGTCTTATTCAAGTTGAGGCATTGTTACTTCACTGATATTCTAAGTAAATGTATAAAAAATACTAGTTTTTAATATAACTAATATATATTATTTAATTGAATCTGTGATAAATGCTTTTGCGATTTCTGTTAGTTACATCACTAATGTCTCCATTCTCCCCTGTTAATGGTTAATAAAAGTTAGTATCATTTTCATCACCTATGGTCATGAAGGCTGGGTCATGACCGAAAGAACGAGATCCAGGGTACAAGCGGCCAAAATGGGTTTCCTCAGGAGGGTGAGAAGCTCAGTCATCCGTGATGAGCTCGGAGTAGAGCCGCTGCTCCTTTGCGTCGAAAGGAGCCAGTTGAGGTGGTTCGGGCCTCTGGTAAGGATGACCCCTAGGGAGGTGTTCCAGGCACGTCCAGCTGGGAGGAGGCCTCGGGGAAGACCCAGGACTAGGTGGAGAGATTATATTTCCAACCTGACCTGGGAACGCCTCGGGATCCCCCAGTCGGAGCTGGTTAATGTGGCTCGGGAAAGGGAAATTTGGGATCCCCTGCTGGAGCTGCTGCCTCCGCGACCCGACCCCGGATAAGCGGTCAAAGATGGATGGATGGATGGATGGATCATTTTCAGTGGGATGGGGGCATGACATTTCTTTTTACTTCCAAAGGTGCACATGGCACAAACAGTAAGCTACACTTAAAGGTCTTTAATCAATTGCTTCCATCCCTCATATCCCTCAGGCCCCACTGAGACATCTGAATCCCATGCTCCAGTCTTAATTCCAGGAGACGAGGGGAGGAAGAAACTGTTCTTCTGGCAAACATGGTGATTGATACCTCTGCTTATTGCAGCAATCATCTCTTTTTCAAAGCCCTGGAATTTTTGGCATCTGAAAACCTCTGTTGGACTCCTGACAGACAGCAATAAAAAATCAAATCAAATCACGGCCGTTTTCCAAAGGATTGCAGGAGCCAAGACTTTGTGTTGACAGAATAATGAGATATTAAGATACTTGGACATTAGATTTCTCAGGGGAACAATTTTTCTTTGTTTCAGGATGGATTGATAGTGTTTTGGAAAATGTTCATTCACTCCTCCTCGTTGGTCGGGCCAGAGGTCAAAACTGAACACTTGGCAGTTCACTGTGGGGGAAACTTGTGTGATATTTTCCTTCCTCAGTGTGGTTTTCTGAGACTGTCCTCCCCGGAAAAACTCTCCAATAGGTTGTTTGTTCAAGCAGCAACTATGACCTATATTTACATTTATAGTGAAGGCACCCACTAGTGGCCATAGGAAGTATGATGGAAGAATAGATACAAAGAATATAAGAGTTAAAATTTCCACACAAGTAGGCAGGTTGGGATGCTGGATGGGCAGTGTTGTGTTTAACTCGTTAATGTAACATAACTACTTTTTCTGGTAAAAAGCAGTGTAACGCGCTACTACTGAAAATTTGGTATCGAAACGTAGTTCCTTTTTCAATTCGGCTTAACGTTACTTTTCCCAGGTACAGATTTGACAGCAACACTGCCTTATCAGCTGCGCGCTCACAAGCTCAACACGGGACGTGACAGAGGCTGGCAGCAGAGCAATCATGGCAAGCAAGAAGCAGCCAACGCTAACTTTTGAGAGCGTTTTAAGCTTTGTGGCTTTTTGATGGACGGCGCTCTGAGCGCAGAGCTACGTGACACATGCCACTACATCGCTGAGGACTGGCGGTTAAATCGGTCGTCCTACAAACAGAGCATGCCAGGCAGACATAAAGCTGACAACCTCACAGATGGATGCGGTGGAGATGGGCTCATACATAGGCTACACGCAGTGGACCGCTGTGGACTTGTGTCGGTCGCACGGACACGCAAGGATTTCCAGAAAAGAGGCTGCATGTGTCTACGACAACGTACGGACGATTGTGGCTGCATGACCGGTACAAGTCGATACAGACATTACATACACTAACACCGTGTAATGCCGATGACCTGCCGATGAATAATGAATCAGCCGTCACTCTGTGAGTAGAGAATCCAGTCTGCAGTGGAGTTCAGACACTTCACTGATAAACCAGAGATTGGCTTTATGGTCAAAGATAGTTTTTGTATAATTAACTTAAAGTAACATAAAAGTAACGAGTAACGTAAAAAGTTACTTTCCATAGGGGGTAACTAAGTAAAGTAACGGATTACTTTTTTAAGCAGTAACGAGTAATGAGCAAACACTACTTTTTAAAAGTAACTCCCCCAAAACTGTAGATGGGTGAAGCGGTGTAATAAAAGTAAACAGTGAGTTTTTTTAAATGTATCGAACGTCACGTGCGTAACCTTCAGGAAGTGAAGTAACGTCTGATTTGAACCCAAACCCCAATCTTTTTCTAAACTTAACTAAGTAGTTCTGGTGCCTACACATCAGCAAACTGCAACTGTTTCACAACGTTAAAGGAAAATTCCGCGCCAATTTTTACGTTAATCTTGATATCTATAAATATGCGAGTACTTTCGATTGAAAAAACCCGACCTGAATCGGTGCTGGCAAACTTGAGTTGCTGCAGCTATCTCTACGAGCTTCCACTGAGCTAAAACGGCAGTTGTCGGGGCAGGTTTTAGAGTGCCTTTGTGCCTCTTAACAGACACAAAATGCAATTAAAATGTCTGTGCAACATGAACAGGGCCCTAACGTGACAACAAGATGCGTTTTCAACTCAGACATTGTTTAAATTCACCTACCCTGTCTCAATCCTGCCGGTAGCTAGCTCGCCCTGTTAGCTACTAGCTGCCGTCCGTGATAGCTAAGTGTGTTCAGCCAGGCTTCTGTGATAATCATCACGCAACGGTTCCGTGTGTATTTGTAGCTCATCCATTTTGTGTGTGATCGATCTGGTGTTGGTGAGTAGGAGGCTTGGCAGTGTCGATTTTTGTGGTAGTTCCCTTAGCTGCCTCCCGCTCCCGAAAACAATCCAGTGAGTGCCCGGTCTGGCTGTGTCCTCCAGAGGACAGGTCATGCCTTCGTGACGAAAACTTGAAGTTTATTCTCCCTCATAAATAGGTAATTGAGCACTGTAGTGGTTATGACCATATCAGTGACTATGTAACTACATGGAAACGGGCCAAATTATGTCTGTGGCTTGCACAGTGATAGCGTTAGAGAAGGCTAGCTGTAGTCTCGCACTGAAGTCCCGGTGTAGCAGGAAAAGGTAAACAGTGTGCAGATCGCTCGGAGAAGCAAGGATGCCGGTCGGGCCTGCTAGCGCGGCTAAGGGAACTACCACACAGATCGACACTGCCAAGCCTCTTACTCACCAACACCAGATCGATCACACACAAAATGGATGAGCTACAAATACACACGGAACTGCTGCGTGATGATTATTACAGAAGCCTGGCTGAACACACTTATCACGGACAGCAGCTAGTAGCTAACAGCTAGCAGCTAACAGGGCGAGCTAGGATAGAGACAGTGTAGGTGAATTTAAACAATGTTTGAGTTGAAAACGCATCTTGTTGTCATGTAAGGGCCCTGTTCATGTTGCACAGACATTTTAATTGCATTTTGTGTCTGTTAAGAGGCACAAAGGCACTCTAAAACTTGCCCCGACAACTGCTGTTTTAGCTAAGTGGAAGCTCGTAGACATAGCTGCAGCTACGCCGTGTTGACTTGTTTCTTGACTGATTCGGCTCGTTTTTTTTCTTCTATCGACTGTACTCGCATATTCACAGCGATCAAGATTAACGTAAAAATTGGAATTCTCCTTTAAGGGCTATTTTATGAAACGCTCCTGTGTCCTGTATCAGAGGGTAGGAATAAACGACCTATATTGTCGTTGGTTTGGAGGACTTTTTGGGTTTTCCTGTTGTGTATCAGATATTTGCCTTGCTAAGCAAGAACAAACAACAGAACACATTGGTCCATACCTTTCCATCAGTTAACGTTGTGCTGATAAAAGCGCTGCCTTATATTGTAGGCGAATCGCTGAGCGCCGTGATCGATGGATCCGGAGCGACTGCAGAGTAATTGCATATTTTAGGGCCCTCAGATGAATTATCCAGCGCTGATCCGTCATTATGATACTGAAACTCGTGCTGTCATTTGCAGTGAGGAATGTTGCTCAACACTGGTATTTGCACAGCTGCAGGGGATCATAAATTATTGGAGAAGACACGCGCACATTAGTTCAACTCTTTCATCACAAGTTCTCAAACAAGGTAGCCTCCTTCTCCCCTGCATGTTGTCAGGAGGCTGTCCTTTTACTCAACCTGCCATTCTCTAGCTCTCTTGTTTTATTACAGTATATGTACAAGGTTACAGTATGATCTCGACAATATGTGAGGTTACGGTATAAAGGGTGATCAACACCCACAGTGTGTGAATAAATTAATATGCAGCTAAATGTTTTACATACAGCTTGTGAAAATAATTTGAACTCCCAGCTGTTATTCTATCTATGTCTCTCTCTCTCTCGGGCGCACCACCTGTGCCAATTACCACGAGAGCATGCAGCTGTTTCTGTAAATGTGCTGTCACGTCCATGTCTGAATGAAAGCCGAAACATAAAACATAAAAGTCACCTCTGTCTAAATGACACAAAGGCATCACTTTAACATACAGAGGAAGCCAGCAATGTTACACATTCCATGTCTGAAAAGGGCTTAAGTCTAAGAGTCTACAACAATGTTAGTATGGATGTATAATGAAACCTGGATAACGATCAAATTCCTCGTATAGAATTACTCACAGGATTGGCGATGCTTCCGCACTACGAGGCCCACAGAGCAGGCGCGCTGCAGACCTGCGGCAGTCGTTCCAGCTACTTTCAGTTTAGCGAGGGGCGACCCGCGGACCTTTACTGCATGTCAGCCCTCTCTCTCCCCCCGTTCCTGTCTTCACCTCTTCCTATCCAAAAACAAAACAAAAAATAATCTTTGAAAGAAAATAAATCTTCTAGACTTTCGAAATTGTATCGGACCAAATGAAATAAATTCTAATCGTGAAACAAATCATTTTGTGGGTGATGTGGCAACCAAAATAATGTATCAACTGATTTACAGACGTCTCTTTCATCTATGTCTATGGGAAATAGTCTTTTTGGGCCTGATGGCATCACGTGACGGACACGAAAGTTTTAATTCCACCGTTTGGCCACTATGTCAAATTGGCTTACTTCTTGGGGTCCTCAATGCTGTACTTGGGCACAGTCGTGCTTTAATGCTTTAGTTTATTTTTTAATATTAAGGAACATTCATTACATTCAAGCCATTGGCAAAGCAGTTGCTACAAAGCTAATTAAGACTATCAGCTCCACACAACTCTATCTGTATTTCTCAGTATGGCTATGTTCAGAAGATTGTGACGTCCGGTGACTTTCCCGCGCAGAAACTCGAGTGAAGGTAATTACCTCTTCTGAAGAGTCCATGTTTTTTTAATCCTCCGTGTCCTCCTTGGCTAATAGCAACTGCGTGACGGAGGGGGGGGGGGGGAGCAGTGCACGGTCACGGAAGGCTTGTAGCATGTGGACGCACTGTTTTGTTGTCATTACCTAGAAATCTTCGTGGGGGCGGCAGAAACTATGCACTATAGTTTTAAGCTAAATGCTAATATCAGCATGGTAATATGCTCACAGTGACAATGCTAACATGCTGATGTTAAGCAGGCATAATGTTTATCACCATTTTACGCATCTAAACGTTTTCTCATAAGAACTCTGGACCAATCAAGTGCAAAGTGGCCCTTTCGCACATGTAGCACACAACAACAGATTGTCCGTGTCACACGCACTCTCACCTGCTAGTTGTGATGTCCAAATGAAGCTTCATGAACCATTAGCTGTATTTGTTGACTCAACTAGATGGCACTGGTTTAAAGTAAAGCCTCAAAGAATGGCAATTCAGTTTGCTTTTTAACCCTTTGTTGAACAGATTCATTGGGACATTTCTACTGTCGGCCCATAACTTAACTGTTTTGCTTCACTTTCACTCCTCTCATAGCATCTGAAAACTCACTGCACACTACCTGCTCAGCACCAAACAGCAGACAGGCACTTTAGAGCAGGGGTCTATAACAATTTTTAGGCCAAGAAGCCCTAAGCTGAAAGACGGAGCAAGGACCCCTACTACATATTGTATAAAATTAGGTTGCATATTAGCCGGGCCTACAATAAGATGTAGGACGGCCTAAAGTCTTTCCACATACCCTTCTATGGTGCATTCAAGGCTAAGCTATTAATTGAATAATTACTGACATTCATGAATTTATACATCATGTTCTTATGTTAAACACATACTGTACATGTGAAAGGCAGAGTGAATCCTTAAGCTTAACTGTATAATGCTACCTTACCTAGAGGACAGTAAGCCTATCATCAATGTTCAAAAGTGTGTATGTAAATAACAATTACAAATAGGGCAATTTATCTTTGCAAATAATATGTTGGATTCATGTTCATGTTTATTTTAATAAAACAAAACAAAAAATTCCCAAAATTACCAAACGCTAATGTGGTGGCCCCCCCCCCCTGAGGACCACCTATGGGTCCTGAACCCCCTGTGGAACATCACTGCTTTAGAGACTTGCTGGCGAACACAGTCATATTTAGTAGCTAAAGTGTCAGATATTTCCCTCAGATATTTCACGGTGGAGACCAAAATCAGAGCTAAAAGGAGAGTGACTATTGGACAAATGTACGCTAATGTTGCTCCATAACTCCATAATGTGTAACTAAACAACTGTTTGCTAACAAGTTTACCATATCAACTCAAAAGGCGATGATATGTTAATGTTGAGTTTACTACTTGTTTCCGCTGCCCCCAAGTAGTCAAAAAAGCACAAATTGCAGGTTTAATCAAGTAGTTTTAATCAACTAAACTTGATTTAACCTTCACCATGGAGGTGACAGATCAGAAAATGCTCATTAATACACAAATCTTATACACTTATATGGATCATTTTGGAAAGCCCCCATGACTCTGTTCTATTCAAGTGTACTAGTAAGCTTTGACAGTGGGCCAACATGCACAATACCAGCCATCATTCATTTTTTATTTACCTATGTGCTTAAACTAATGTTCCTGCAAAATCTGATAAAATGAATACTTTTGGCGAGTGCCTAGAGAAATCTGACTTTCCTTGACTTTTATTTAATGAATAAATGTGAGTAAAAAAAGTGTTACATTTCAATTTTTGCTTAGTGTACTTTTGTGTCTGGAACATTTGGCGGTATGTATGAAAAGCTTGGTGAAGAGGCTTTTGTAGCTCTCACTACAATGATGTTTTGCTTCTGGTGTGAATTTCAGGTGTGAAGGAATAGCCATGTGGCCATAAATCTGAGCAGACATATTGGCACTAAAATCAAAATGATACACTGAATGTGTGTGTGTGTGTTTACCAGGATGTGTGTGAATGTGTGTAACGCTTCTAATGTCTCCCTGTCTCTCTTAACGACTCTTCTTTCTCGTTTGGAGCAGGATATGGATCACCTCTGCTCGCTGCCGCTGTTCACCGTCTGATAACTCTGTCCAATTAGATCCCAGAAGCTGCTCACACTCACCGCCTCAGCTCGCTTCTGAGGGTGACAAATATGACAATTACACAAAGTACCAGGTGCTGCTGTTCATTCCTTATTAGAGAATCAATCAGGACCAGGGGCAAGGCGCCGGCACTTCCTTAGCCCAGATGAAGGAAGGCTGGAAGGTTGTTTTTGCATTTTGTCCTCGGTTTTTAAAAAGACTGGAATGTGCTAGTTGCTGTTGGGTAAAAACAACTAAATAGGCTTTTGAATCTTGCAAAGACCTGTTGTCAAGGGGTACCTTTGCATAAAGACCATTATATTCAGGATATTTACGTCATGCCACCATACAAACAAACAATATATTAGTTAAAAAAGACTAAGAGTCTACAGCATAGACTGTAAAAGAATTGTGGACGTAGTAGTAGTGACGTCACCCATTGGTTTTTTGACTGCTGTTTTGAAGCCTCAAGTTTGGCAATTTGGCCGTCGTCATCTTGATTTTTTGCAACCGGATGTGATGATTTTTGAATGAGAGGGTGGAGCTGGGGAGGGAGACGTGGCCAAGCCAGTGTTATTGTTGCAATGGCGCTGCGCTAAGCTAAACGCTAAAGAGGTAAAGTCGCGATTTTTACACCCTTATGAAGCGAGTCATCCAGTGGCGATTCACGTTGGGTAAACACGGACCTTTGGGTACTGGTGTCATGCATCTGCATGTTGGGCAGTACAGAAATAGGCAAACTAATCCTTAAGGTACCAGCTAACGCTAGCGGTACCTAGCTAACAAGACCTAGGCGAACAACATGTTTCAATTAACTTTGACAAAGTGAAAACCCACAGTGAGTCAAAGTTCAAGTCGAAAACATGGAAAACTTCACGTCATATTTTAATGTACACAGTGCTATGGTTAGCATTGCTAAGCATCTGTCCTGGTTGACAGGTTGGCATGTCACCAAAGTCAATAGGATATATTGTGCCGGAAACATTAAAGTTTGTACAAAAGTTGTACTGTGCCAATCCATTCAGTAGATTTCACTGTAAAAGGGAAACGTTTGACCTGCTGGTGGCACCAGAGGAAAAGTCATTAGGATTCATCTTCTGGGGAAAAAGGACACAGTTGCATGTCAGTTCATCCAATAGTTGTTGAGATATTTGATTTGGACTGAAGTTGGTCAGAAGATTTGATTAGATTAGATTTAAAGTGAAAGTGGAAAATAATATATAATCTCATGCCAGTTTTTTTGACATTTTTGTGCTTGCAGTACAACGGAGAAACATTTTTAAAGGGATGCACAAGGGTTAAATGTGTCTAAATTAAACAAAACACTGTGATTTACTACAAATGCATGACACAGACTAATAACACTATTGTTTAATTGTTCATAATCACTGGGATGAACAAAACAGCAATACATGTTTTCATATTTGTTTGTTCATATTTCAGGCAATTTAAAGTAAACGTCATGTTTGGGGTATCTTTAACAAATTTGCTATAAACTTCCCTACTCCAATAACCAGGGAATTATATATATACATATACATCAGAGCCACGCAATTCCCACCATCACCTTCTAGCCGATCAGAAGAAAGTATTCTCTGCGGTCATGGTATAATGCTTATTTGTATTTTAATATACAGATTTACAACCCATGAATGAGTAGTCAACTGTGTTAAATACAATTGACTTTTTTTTTTCTTCCAGAGTCTGCTTTATGTCTGTGTCTCGGAAGACATACTGTGTAATGAGTCCAACAGAAAGCTACAAAGATAACAATGGGGAATTGACTGGAAGCCACAGAGCTCAGATAATAGAAAAGTATTTCAGCAATATTTATAAGTAAGTAAGAGTCAGAAAGTGGCAGAAAGTTCATTTTGTTATTGACACAGCAGGAACATTAGTAGGAACTAGAGGTCGCTGAGTAGAGATTGGATGGTATGTTGGATAAACTCCACATGTGGTCCTTTAGTTCAGACCTGTAAATGGATTTGTGGAAAGCTGCTCGTCATTCTGTTAACAAGAATTACACATCCAGGACAAACAAATTGGAGATAGACTGACCAGCAAGTCACCTCTGTCAGTCCTTATGTCACTGTTCTACAACTTCTCTTTTCTGCAGTTTTGCATATTGTTTTAGTGCTTTTTTTTATATAATGGTGCTTTGTGTCCCTAAAAAGGTTACAAATATTTACAAATGCTGGTTGAGTTCGGGTTCAGCCAACATGGTGCTTCAAGTTCTTTTTGGCGAAAATATAGTGTAAAAATTGATCAAAAAAGATGGACCTACTGTCTATATTTGGCTTCTTCGTTTTCAGTGCTGGGGTTATTTAGCCTACATGTTTTTTTTTGTTGCAGTTTTACACTTCTTTTCACTACCATGTGTAAACACCACTAACACCAACTCATTACCAGTTTTACACTTTTTGGATTTCATGGTCAATAAACGTCATTTATTAAGGAAATTATACCTAATCCTTGAGTTAAAAAAGCTGAAATTATGAATTATTTAGACTTATATTAAAGGAAGGACAATCACAGAAGGGTCAACGTTCAGTCAGGATTTCGAAACATTTCAATTTATTTTTCAAATGCAAAACATTTTTACAAAACACCCCAAATTCAATGAAAGTAGAGAAAGTAGAGTAGATCTTCTGTTGTACTTGTGAAGCGCATTGTGTGGAATCATCCACCCGTGTTATTTTTGGCTAATCAAAATGAGGTCATTAAAAAGAAACCCATATTTCTGATATAGACGTTTAGAAAACGGGTAAAATTTGACCCGAAGACAACACAAGGGTTAAATGTCCATGTAACAAACTCAGTGCTTCAGCTTACAAACTTAACTATGGGTTGGAGTCAGACATAAAAAACAAAATGCCTGTCGGGTCCAGGTCGGGCTTGGTTACCGCTCTTTTGGACTCAGTTTGGGTTTTGATAGAAATATGCGGCCCAAACTGGATTCTTATGGAGACTGTCCTCCCCCAAAAAACGGCCACATAAATCGTTTGTTCAAGCAGCAATTACGAGTCATATTTACATTCATAGCGACGGCGCCCTCTATTGGTTGTATTAGTTATGACAGGAGCAAATCGAGAAGCAAGGTGACAAATGGCGTTTTTCCATTACATGGTACCTGCTCGACTCGCCTCTACTCGTCTACTACTAGTCCCTGGTACCTGCTAACAGGTACTTTTTTTAGTATCACCTCCGTCGAGGTTCCAAGCGAGCTGAGGCGATACCATAAGGTGACGTGAAAACCTGCAGACTGCTGATTGGTCAGAGAGAATCGTCACTAATCACTGCGTCATCATTGCTAGCGACAGACGGGGGGTGTCCTGAACAAACCCGCCATTTTTAAACAGTTCTGTCACAGAGCAACAGTGGACCCAAAAGCACGACTCAGAGCAGAGAGTAAAAGGTAATGGAGATTTTTATTGTACAATGTACAATCCAGGCGAAGGTTACAAAATCGGCAGGCAAACGACGTGGTCAAAAATACGAGCTAGAGGTCTACAAAAACACTGGGAAAGAAACACTAGGGATAATGCTGGAGAGTGAGACACACAAGGTACTACAACAATCTGGCAACTAATGAATGACACAAAGTGAGTATATATATACAGTGGGAGAGGAGAAGACGATTACACACAGGTGACACACATTAGGGAAGGGAGGGTAATCACACAGGCAGGAAGGCAGACAAAGACGGGAAGACAAGTGACCTGAAACAGACAGTAACGCGGTGAGTTAACAAAATAAAACAGGAAATCAGGGAAACAAACAAAACATGCACTAAGAGCGGGAACAGGATGTGACAAGTTTAGCTAGCGGCGTTTTTTTTGCCGCCTCCAGCTTCTTTTGAAACAAAATTTGTCTGACGGCTGTGGCAAAAGCACACATACCGAGAATGAAAAACAACACACCTTCGACGTTCTGTGTGTGTGTTTGTCGCGTTAGGTCACGGCAGTTTCCTGTGGCGACCAGCCACGCTCGCCTCACGCATTAGGTGGTACTAAATCTGCAATGGAAAAAGGAGGACGGGGCACCGCGGTCGAGCCGAGCCGAGCAGAGCCGGATACTGGGTAAGCGCCAAAAGTATAAGAGCGCCACATTTCCATGGGAGGAGGTAGATGGGTCAAACAAACACAGGACTATCACCCAGGAGACCGGGGGTTTGAGTCCCGTTTGAAACAAACTTTTTCTCAACTGCCTTAAAATGTTTGAAATTCCTCAATTAATAGGCTCGTTTGAGATGAACTGCGCCTCGCCTGTAAAGTGGACGGGACCAGGCTGCAGCAGCAGGGGGCGGTGACAAAAAGCCGCGATCAAGTCATACAGTTTCCATCCGATTCCAGCAGCCTTCAGGCTGAACAGGAAGTGACAGAAACACTGTGGTCCGATTCCGATTTATTAAAATGTTATCAGGCCCATATATCAGCTTGTACTCAAGTCTCCAGTTGTTTTAATTATGACAGAGTAGCTGTTAAAATGCTCTACATGCGATCTGTTGCTGATGTTAATAAACAGACTGTAGATGATCTGTAATCTGAACAGATTTATTCTCCCACGTGACTGTCAGCCACTAAACGTGTTCTGTACAAGAATAAGCCTTTAAATCAGACAAATAGCAATTAAAATCCCCCCGATTCAAAAACAAAAAGTTTATACAAAACTTAATAATTTTGAGTCGATTCTGAACCAATCAGCTGCTAGATCAGCTGAGAGGCAGGCATTTCCCATTATGCCCTGGGTCTGCCTGGGTCTTGTCGGTGAAAAGCAACTGCGTTGCCTGCATCTCAAACCCGCGACCGCCTTGATCTTGTGAGGTTAACGTTTACAGATATGCTTACAGTGTGTATTGAAGTCACTTACTTCTTTTTCTAGTTTTTGTCCAGTCATGTTTGTTCTGTATGAACATTAATTGTAGAAAGATATTTAGAATTATAGCTTATATAGATATTCTTATAAAACATACATATTCTTATAAAACATATTCTCTCATTATGAATAAGTGTTTGAAGTTAAGCCTAGTCCTTAGGGTAAATTGCCCGAGGAACATGAATTCCCTCTGCTCACTTTTAAGGCAAAGTAGGCTAAATAATAAAACATTTTATTTATATAGTGCTTTACAGGCTACTCAAAGACACTTTACAGTAAAACCAGCACATTTAGCACATAGAAACAGATACAGCAATAACACCGACACAAAACAAGCATATTAACTTGTTTTGTGTTTGTTCTGTATGAACATTAATTGTAGAAAGATATTTAGAATCATAGCTTATATAGATATTCTTATAAAACATACATATTCTTATAAAACATATGTAAAAACTTTGTAAAAATGTGGAGTGACTAGTAGGCCCTAAGTAGATCTTTTTAAATCCTTACGCATTGTTTTGTCTGTTGGACTTTTTCTCTCTGTCTGATAACAACAGCCGTATTTCCCTTTTTGCATATTATATGTTTCACCTCCTCGTAATTTTCCATTAACAGCTGCTGCTCAGCGGGTTAAAGACATGCCGCGCGCGTCTTCTCCATTTCTGCATCAGTAAATCTGTGATCGATACCGTGGTCTGTTTAAGAAAGCCGTGAACGTGCACTTATCCCAGCTATCAACACCTGGCTTGACATAGCTTCACCTTCTCACCTTCTGGCTCGGCAAACGTGCAACCGATTAAGCCGCGATGAGCGGACCACACTAAGTCAAGCTGCGCTTTTTCAGTTATCCTGGATTTCTTCATTCTACTTTTGTGCAACAGGCCCCTGGCAAATCTCGAACGAGCCTAGCAATTTCACTGTTTCAGAAGTTCCAGCCTTGTTTTTCATCTGTGCTGCCCACTGGTGCTGTCTGAGCAAGCACAGCCTGTCCAGTGGCTTGTTTGAATTTGGTTGACCAATCACAACAGAGTGGGCCAGCTGACCAATCAGAGGAGACTGGGCTTTTCAGGAAGGCGGGGCCAAGAGCTCAGACAGAGTGTTTCAGGTGGAGGCACTGCAGGAAAGGGCAGTATGATAAACGTTATATGTTTTTTGAACATCAAAGCATGTAAAGTTATTCTTAGTCAACCCCAAGAGTATAAATATGATGCGGAAAAGGAGAGTAATAGGGGCTCTTTAAGTAAAACGTCAGCCGTCCCAGGTTCTCTGATTTAAACCAACTATTTGCATATCTCCAGAAAAACCTCTTAGACCTCCACCATTGGGGGTTCAAGCCAGGACATTTAACTAAAATACATCACAGAGGAGACAATATCGAGCCAGCAATGCTTCCTGTTAAAGAGGATTACATCCTATTAAATATGTAAATGAAGCACTTTCACTTTTCCTATTGCTCTGCCATGCACTTCTATCTCTCCCCTCTAATTTCGTTTCACAGTTCCGCTCTCCTCATCACTACTCTAATACTGCTGAGTCATGACTGCCATTGTCATCATAATCATCGCCTCATTAGAATCCTCCTCATCTACATTAACACCTGATGTGATTTAAGCTCATCATCACTTGGTGTTTCATAACGTTGGTATTTCTATTAGAAGAAGTGATGAGGAGGCACGGTTCACTAACAGTTATTTATTTACTTTAATTTACTTACCTGTTGTGCTCAGTAAGTGATTAGGAGTTGTTCATGGTGAAGTAGTTTTAAAGAGGTGTTGATTCAACTTCATAACATCATTTTGAAGGATTTAGTGTGTGGTGCTGTTGAATGTTATACTTAGAGGTGTTTCAGTTATTTAGCCTACCCTCATTGATAAATAAATGGGTTGGAAAAAAAGAAAAAAATGTTTAAAAAAAACCAAAACATCACATGGCCCAAGTTCATCACTGGGAAACATTATGGGCCCTATTTTAACGATCTAATCACACGGCGTGAAGAGCATGGCGCAGGTGCGTTTAGGGTGTGTCCAAATCCACTTTTGCTAGTTTGACGGCGGAAAAAAACGGTCGGTGGCCGGGCGCGTGGTTCAAAAGGGTTGTACTTAGTGTCTTCATTAATTCATAGGTGTGTTTTGGGCGTAACATGCAATAAACCAATCAGAGCGTCGCCTCCCATTCCCTTTAAAAGCCAGGCGCGTTTGGACCTTGGCGCATTGCTATTATGATGGCGGATTTGAACCGTAATGTTTTTATTTGTAATCTTTTGCATGTGTGTGTGCTGCTGCGCTCCCCTGTGTGTGTAACAAGCATAGTGTGCGCGCGCTGTGCACGAGCCTAGGCACATTTTACTAATGCGCTGTTAAAATAACAATGAAATGCTGCGTTATTGACTTTAGATCAGGTTTTTGTTGGTCAATGGCGTGATCACTTCCCGCTCCCTCAAGATAGCAATACGCCAAGAATGCACCTGAACACACCTCCCTTTAAGACCGGCACGCCCATGGGCGCAAAGATGGGCGCAGGTGCATTTGCTATTTAAACGACGCGGGCGCTGGACGGGAAATAACCCGCAATCGGTCTTAAACTAGCAAAGACTTTGCGCCGCGCCGCGTGCAAGATAGGGCCCTAAAACTCACTGAACATGGACCAATGAATCCATTTCATAAATTCTTCTAAATCACTCGCATGCGCCTCTCAGGAGCATATCCGATACCATGCCACCACAGTACGAGTGGTTCCTGCATGAGGTCCATTGTCAGGCCTTGTAAAATGTCACTATGAGTGTTTAATTATAATAATAATGCGACAATAAACATGTCCATTTAGTGATAAAAACACGCTGTCTGGGGTTGTGGAATGAAACTATCCAAATGTTGAAAACGTAAAAACCTTTTAAACCAATACTTACTAGTGTGGGGACAATTTAAACTCTTTCCGAGTTGATTGAACACCAAGGCTTTTTTGCTGTGCATCATTAATTTTATTATTTACACTTGTGCTTTTCCTGCTGTGACATGACAAAATGACTTTCCACGTTTCCTTCCTGTCTTTTTGTTCACTTAGTTTACCTTTTTGTAAAAGTTGGAAAGTCCTTTTAAAGTATGGCAGTAATTACAAGGGATATGTGTAATGTGTTACCATGGTTTTACTTCAGGGCCAGTTTGGTAAACATACACCAAATGTTGGCTTTTTCCCCCTCTGTCTAATTCAAATTATAAGTCTTTAGAGTATAATAGATGTCTCATTCCTTTTTAACCATCATTATTCACAGGCCTTTAATCATTGTTTAGTATGTCAAGACTTACTAAAAACATGCTGACACACTTGACTGGCATTCACATGGACACGTTATTTTCCTCTCAGGAATTTCCCCCTCCTGGTGACCCGGAGAGCCTACTCCATGCTCAGGGGATGACCGATACCTGATCCGGTCCAGGAACTTCCAAGATCTTCTTCCCTGCCAAAATGAACCCTATGTTTAATGAAGAAATAACGGTTTGGCCGGGTATGGCGGATCACAGGCAAACATGTTTTGAGTTAGTTCTCGGCAGGAAGAGGTGACATTGATACTGCCGGAGAAATCCGAAGAGAGCAGGAATAACATTTACGGGGGAAGAGAACATCATAGCAGGTTTGGTCCAGCCCTCGCTCACATCAACACAAAAGGGAAGGGTGGGTATTTGATGTGGAATCGCACTGAGAGGACTGGCATCAGTTCAAATGGACAATAACTGCGCAGGAAGTGGTCACTGGTGGAGAGACGGACTGATGACTTACAGGTATTCACAATACTACTCTATGCACAGAACACAAAAAAAGCACCTGAAAAGAATTCATCCAGTTATACCTCATATGGATGGACAACCATTGTCTCTCCAGATTTGATAAATAAAATCTATCAAAATGATTTCTGACATGACAGAAGCATAGTGCCCTTACTGGTAATGGTTTTAGTATTGTCTGGCAGCTTTGTTCAGAGAGCAACTCAGGTATGGAGGAGTTGTTAGACCCATTCATCTCTGTGTACTGTCCACCGTGTCTAGATGTTGGGATATTGAGCATCCATCCATCTTTAATAAACCCCTCAGTTGCTATTTGTTGTCTCTGGGACAAGAAAGGGTGCAAGATCAATCCTAAAATGATTTAAAGCTAAGAGCCATGTGTCAGTAACTCTTGGCTTTTCACCTCTAAGACATAAATGCTAACATTACAAATAACTGGTTGCTAATTGTGATGCGGGAGAGTTTTGCTGTTCTAATAAGTGCTATACATTTTTTAGCATAACCTCAAAAAAAAAAACGTTTTCTTTTATTGGGGCAGCTGTGGTTCAGGTGGTAGAGCGGTCGCCTAACAATCGGAAGTTTGATCCCTGGCCATGCAGTCCCATGTCAAAGTGTGCCAAATTGCTCCCGATGCTGCGCCATCGGTGTCTGAATGTGTGTCAGAAATGTTCACAAGTCATTTTTTGGAAGTCCAAGTCGAGTCTCAAGTCTTTGAGCTCGAGTCTCAAGTCTTTGAGCTCGAGTCTCAAGTCTTTGAGCTCGAGTCCAAGTCAAGACTCAAGTCTTTGAGGGGCAAGTTCAAGTCTTTTGCCATAAGTCCAAGTCAAGTCTCAAGTCTCTAGCCATCTAATCTGTCCCTAACACTGTATTGTTAAATCTTATGAATTCAAAGCATGTCATGTAGCTACCATCCATTTTATTTTGCTTGCCACTAATACAATCTGCATAAAACTGACACATGTGTAGTGTTCTGTGGGGGAAATAGCTAAAGTAATACTAAACGTTTCTATGATATTTTCTTTTTCTGAAATAAAATGTGGGCACTGCAGGCAAGAGTGGGTGTGAACTTGTGACGGGAAAAATATCACGTATGCTTTAATGGAGCTAGCTTACATTGGGTCTCCAACTTAGGACATCGTATAGTCTAATCTTCTGCTACTTAACACATCCCTCTAGCCCTCGGACCTGGTGAAATATTAACCTAAGTCTGTCACATCATATGGATACAAATATAAAGATACAATGTGCCTGTTCCCAGCATTAGCGCAACACTTTGCGATGGTTAGCTTGTTACCTGTGACGATATATGCTAAATTGTATGTCTCTTTCACATTAGCAAGTGACTGACCTATCTGGGTGCGTTTTGAGATGCCTGATGAAGTTCGACGTTGTTGATCCAGCATCATTTCGGCATCAGTCTGTGTCTCAGACTCGAGTCCCCATGTCTGATGTGTGATAATGTTTTTTTTCCGATGAGCAGCTAGCACCTTGTACGGCAGCCTCGGCCACACTGTATGAATGTGTGTGTGAATGGGGAATGGTTCCTGTACTATGTAAAAGCTATTTAAGTAGACATTAAGACTAGAACAGCGCTATATAAGAATATACATTATGATACATTATTAAATTATTATATTTCAGGCGATAATTGAAAGTTTTGACCTGCTAGTGGCGCTGACGATATTTCAGTCTGGATCAAAGGCGTCGACCATCCCCAGAGCCATGCTGCTCAATGTGTATACACTAGATAGAGTTCAAACTTGCTTTATATTATCAATCTAGCTTTTGCAGAACAAAATATAAGTGTCAATCCACGCCTAAGACTGTGCTTATTCTACCAATATCTGAGTTCAACGCTGTGTGATCTTCAAGTAATTATTTTGCGGTTGAAAAATGTATTTTCCTCGGTTTCCAGGAGACCTGCAGACGTTTGGTTTTCAAGTTGATTACGCCTTTCACGAACTAACATTAAACATTTCCAGTGCGCTGAGTGAGTTGACTTTGGATGTCCACATATTGAATATATGAATGTGTTTTGGAACAGACGTCTTGAGGTACTCAGATGAAATATTTGGTTTGGTCGAGGAGATTCATGCATGGGCAGAAACCCCCGGGGGCCGTCTCACTCAATCGGCCCCGCTCCTTATGTCACGACCCCGCTGTGACCCTTATCACTTCTCACTTCCCGCTCTGCATTTTCCCACCGACATAATGACACACTCCTGATGGCCTCGGAGGTCTTTCTGATAGGACCACCGCCACCTTCTTTAATCTAAACTCAACGGGAAACCATAGGTCAAAGTCATTTTATAGCTGTTTTCCTACTTGTCCTTTTCAAAATAAACTCCCCTGCTGTTTTAGTGATACAATGGCGAGAATAAAAAGGAAGGCTTGTTCTCAGATAAAAATGAAGTGTTAAAGCGTAGACATTGTTTAAACTGCAGGTGAAGTGTGTTTATAGGTCAGTGCAGAGGTTCCTTTTGGAGTGACAACCTTGTCAAATAAACATCACACTAAGTGTCAGGGGCTTGTTCCCACCCCTCACAAAAGCCAAACATGCCACGGTCATATTTTATGCTACTAGCGTGTGCCTCTCTGGAGAATTTGTCGTACATGTTAACGGAATTTTAATGACGGCTCATGAAACATGTTTCCTGGAAAAAAAGGCTATATAAGAGCCTTTGTTTTAATGAAGCGCTGTATAATTTAAACGCCTGACAAATTTCATGTTTAACCATAAAGCAAAGAGAGAGAAAAGCTCAAGAGATACACATAACTTCTCCCCAGATATGTATTTAAGGCCATCATACGTGTGTGAATAATGTTCTGCCTCCACAGAGTTCATCACACTGACTCTCAGGACTTTTATCCCTCGCAATATTTATTGCCCCTTTGCAGGATTCATAACAGTGGTGCCATGTTGAAATAGATAAATAAAAGTGTAGGCCTTCTAGATGTTATCATACATGTTCTTATTCTGTACCTGTTATGGTTTTGGTGTTTTGTCTTGTCTTATTGTAGTCTGTTTTCTTGTCATTTTTGTAGCTTGGTTTTCTGTCATGTCTTGTTTCCTTCTGTTGTGTGATTATTGGTCTTGTTTTATGTTCTGTTTCCTGTTTTATTTTGTTAGTCTGTTCTCTGTCTTGTCTTGTCTAGTTTTACTCCCTGTGTTTTCCCGCTCTTGTGATTGCCTGATGTTTTCCAGCCCTTGTGTCACCTGCCTCTTCTTACCTCGTTACCCTCTCTATTTAGTCTTTGTGTTCCCCTTGTCCTGTGTCAGATCATTGTATGTGTGTTTGTTCCGGTCGTGTTTCTCCGTGTCAGCTATTCTCTGGATTCCCTTGGTTATTTTTTGTGTTTTGGTTTAATAAATCCTCAACTTCAACTTTCTCCTGCCTGCCTGCTCTCTGCCTTTGGGTCCTCAACTTCCCGGAACTTAACAGTACCTGCATAACCTCATAGCTACGGGGTCACCTTGATATCACCCTGTAGAACGTCTCCCTCGCCTCAGTTTTTAGCATTTTTATGGATGGCAATGTCGGTCCATTCATTGCTTTGGTCCAGGCTGAAATCTCTCGACAAGTATTGGATGAAATGCCACGCAATGTGGTACAGATATCAGCCAACGGCTTCATTCATCTCCTGACTTTCTGGATCAGGACACGTTAGCTTGACCAACGCATTGGCCCAAGACATAGTCTTTTGGCTGGATTTCCATTCCAACCCGGTCTCACGCCAGGTCGTGAATAGTCCCGTTATTTTGATTTATTGATTTGTGTACACGTCACGATCTTTGAACGTGTACAGGTTACGATTTTCGAACCTGCTCTGGGGGACGCAACAATTGGGAAATGAGGCGCCGCACGCCGGCCACAACAACAGGACGGGCCTGTTGTTGTGTTAATCCGACGCTTTGTTGAAGTTACAGTCTCGAAGTCCTCTGTTTCGTTCTCTTTGGCGGCACGGACGTCCCTCTTTTCGGCCGTATGTCTGGTTGCCTTCCGCTTTCTTTGTGTTGGCGTTCTAAACTCCGGTGGATTTCTGAGGACTATGGTTAACTGCTCCTCAGATCTCTGCAGGGTAAATCCAGACAGCTAGCTAGACTATCTGTCCAATCTGAGTTTTCTGTTGCACGACTAAAACAACTTTTGAACGTACACCGAAACAAGTTCCTTCCCGAGGCTATTTTGCAGTGACACAGTGGCTCTGCTCTTTGCTTAGCATCACCCATGACGATTGTGATTGGTTTAAAGAAATGCCAATCAACCAGAGCACGTTTTTCTCCCATCCCGGAATGCTGGGTGGACTAGCCGGACCCTCCTCTGCAGCGCTGTGGAGGAAGGTCTGGCAAAGCGAGACTACTTCCTTGGCAATACATAATTTTCTGATTCAGACTGTCCTAAATTCCCCTAATGCATCAGACTTCAGAGTTGGAAAACAGGGCTTCCAAAAAAGGGCCCAGCGAAAAGATAGTTAACATTTTACCAGTCAATAGGATGACTAATACCATTTTGGACTCAATGACATGTTTTTTTGTGCATTTTTTTTCTTTTAGCTCAGCAGTCTGAGTCAAACCACGGTTAAGACAAAGGTCGGATTCGTTTTCAAACATGCGCGTTATCTAAAGTGCTGTAATCAAGCGGCAGTGACCGATTGTGTGATTGCTGGGTGCCGTTGTTGTTGTTGTTGGCATCGTTTGGCTCTCGTTTTCCACTTCTCCCAGACCTGGATCTATATTTAGAGAACAGGACTGTGGTAATGGGATGATAAATGGACTCGTCGAGGCCTAATTTCACAGGGCAGGAAATCACTGGAGAAAAGCTAAACTGTAGAGGCTGTAATTATCCTCAGGGAGAGATCCGTCACAAACTGCAATACAGGAAATGGATGCATCATGATTCATGGTAAAGTAACATGTTGTACATTTAATCTTCCACAGTGATACCACCTTCCCGTGCCTGCGCCCCTTTGTGTGCTTTTTAAGCGATATGCTTTTCAAATGACCTCATCCACTTCTCAGGAGACACTGTTGGTCACTCAGCACTGTTTCCTCTGCAGCTGCAGCTTCACTGCATGAAACGCACATGCTTATATAATATTGTATGTAAACAGTGTTTGTGGAGTGATATATTGTCTTGCCCGGTGTACGTTTTTTCTTTTGCACCGAGTGAGATTATTTTGCTCGACGTGCTTCGGCCTCCACAGTAAAATCCTGTCAGTGTGGTTTTTTTTTTTGTTGTTTCAGAGGAATCTGGAAATAAAAACCTGGAAGGGGAGTCCCGGGTCGAGTGACTACAGGTTTTTACAGCTGTACTGTTAGCAGGGAGCGCTGTGACATGAGCATTCTATCAAATACTGTATGTAGCTACTGCAGTGCCTGGTTACGCAGGGGGAGGGATTGCTTAAATTAGTCTTTTTTACCCTGAAAGTTGCAGCACGTTGATTCAGTTTAGTAATTCATGCGCTTGAATAACCTAATTTGTTCTATTTCATGAATTATTGGTACCTTCAAAATGCTTACTTGATTGTGCTTGAAGCTTCGTTGAATGAACTAAAAGATATCCAAGGCCACACGGAAACTGCGGACGCAGAATTTCGCAGAACCTTCTGCAGAATTCTTTTTGCAGAATTTTACGCAGAGTTTTCCCGCAGCTTTTAAAACAAATAGAAAAAAATGGAAATAAACCTCAGAATGTTGACACATCTCCACCCCAAGCAGAAATACTGTCTGCTAAATTCTGCAGATTTTCATTGTGGATCACCGCTGGAAAAAAAAATAAAAAATCTACGTTTGGGTCTGATGAAACCGGCAGGATCAAAGGTTTCACGCTGAAACATTTGCTTAACCCATTTAAAAAGATAGTCAAAGAGAAACAATGTGCTTAAAGGATTAGGCTGGTCTTATTTTATATTGCCGTGAAAAGACCAAAACCATCAATGCGCCACACTTGGTGACATGTTCCTTTGTTACAATGAACACAGCCAATGCTGTTTATCTTAACTCAATCCCACATACACCATCCTGCTGCTGTAAATACTCACTAGAGCTCCAAGTGTGGATTAATCCGCCGCTGTAAGTAGTCCTCAAAAAAAGAAAATACGCTGTTGAAAAGTTCCTAAAAATACAGCTATATTTG
The DNA here is from genome assembly GCF_031162955.1 of Sander vitreus. NCBI lineage: Eukaryota > Metazoa > Chordata > Actinopteri > Perciformes > Percidae > Sander > Sander vitreus. Next base: position 24,769,038 of record NC_135870.1, on the reverse strand, counting down.
TGACCTGTTTTTAAAGATCAGTGCCACAGACTGGGTAGGGAAGTCAAAACGTGTGGAGAGATGGACTAACACAGTGTTAGTTTTAGTCTATTCATGGGACTTGGTTACAAAGATACAGTGGTGCTCATAAGTTTATGAACCCACGCTAACGTTGACTTAAAAGAGGAATAAAAAAAATAAAATCATCTTTTGGAAATTGATCTTAATGCCTTAATTAAAAAAATGAGGAAAATTCCAACCTTTAAGGACACCAATTGTCTTTGTGAATGAATAATGTATCGTAAATAAATAAAAAGTCTTCCTTAAAATACAGGGGGTATAAGTGAGTACACCCCTATGTTAAATTCCCATAGAAGCAGGTAGATGTTTATTTTTAAAGGCCAGTTATTTCATGGATCCAGGATACTATGCATCGTGATAAAGTTCCCTTGGCCTTTGGAATTAAAATAGCCCCCCATCATCACATACCCTTCACCATACCTAGAGATTGGCATGGTTTTATTTCAGTTAGCCTAACAGCTGGTTTGATTTGCATTGAGAGATGATTTTATGGAAAGTACCCCATGCCAATCTCTAGGTTAGTAACATTTATTTATTTACGATACATTATTCATTCACAAAGAAGATTGGTGTCCTTAACGGTTGGATTTTTCCTCATTTTTTCAAATTAAAGCATTAAGATCAATTTCCAAAAGATGATTTCTTTTTTTATTTTTAGTCAACTTTAGCGTGGGTTCATAAACTTATGAGCACCACTGTATGAAATAACAGCAACTTTATATTTTAGCAGCTAAACCCTGAAGGATATTAATGCATCTCAGATGAAATTATGACAGTATTAAATCAAAATGTTCCACTGCAAGAGAGATGAGTCACCAAGGACAAAGGTATAATGTTGATCACCCTAGATCTTCAGAGAATTAATTAAATCAACCCAAATGACTAAATGGAGGGCATTGGAATAAGTATATGTAGCACACTAGTAATTTAGAGAAGTAATGACTTACTATTCAGAATTTTATCCAAAGTAATCTACAGTACATGATACCTACCAAGCTAAGCTACTGTTCTGGGGTCACTTAATAAGACGTTTTTAAAATTACGACCATATTATTTTTTTTATTTTTATTTTTGCAAGGTTAAATGAATGTAGTGATAGTCTCATGTTATGACTTATTGAATATTTACTACAAAAACAATCTTTAATTATCTTTATTGTTGTTTATATTTTTTAATGGACACTACATGAGCATCAATTTTCTTTATGTATGAAAGCAAGGTCTCAAGAATATATCATTTTGTGTAAATCTATTTGAAATATCAATGTATTACATTGATTGTCACAAAACAGCCCACAGTCAGGCCACACTGGTGTTTCCCTTGATTCCGTGAAATAGTATTTTTGTTTTGGGAAGTTGTACCCAACATTTTTTAGTATCTGATCAATGTGTGACGCCTCAGTAAGGATGTGTTTTGTTTTTCTCTCAACCAGTAGAGGGAGCCATTCTTCAGTTTGATCATATCAAGTTTATTCTCTGGGTTTAAACACAAGTGTCGATCTTATCTTTGCCAGCTTATGTCAGTTCTGTGGAACAGCTACGGTAAAGAGTTTACTCTGTGTGTGTGTGTGTGTGTGTGTGTGTGTGTGTGTGTGTGTGTGCGTGCGCGCGCGCGTACGTGTACTATGTAATTCAAGCGGGTCCGGTCAGAGAGCTGTTTGGCCTTCTGATACTCTGGAGTAAATATGAAAATAAAGCTTCACGCAGGAAAGCCCTAATTAGTCTGTCACTCTAAACTTACCGTTCAACAACAACACCCCCCCCCCACCACCACCACCACCCCCACCTCATCCAACCCTTTCAACTCTCCCACCATTGCCTCCCACCTTCCCCCTCCTCACCCTCAGTATTTTCTCCCCCTGTCAGAGTTGGTCATGAGTGTCAGATTTAATCTGGTGCAGGGGTCGACCGAGCCCTGGGGTGCAGGGAGAAACCCATCATTTTGAGTTTGTTTGTTTGTGTGTGTGTGTGTGTGTGTGTGTGTGTGTGTGTGTGTGCGAGTGTGTGCGTGCGTGATGGATAGAAGAGATAGACGAAAGGATTGGGCCGCTGAGTTTGGCCGCGGAGAAGGAAACAGCCTGACAAATTCAATAAAACACCTCTGAAGAGCGCCCGCCGCGCCTTCTGCTTCACTTTGCCCCTCAGAATAAATATGAGTTTGTCTAAATCCACAGCGCAGTGCATTACTGTTGTGTATAATTGTCTCATTTTTTCCGGACCGTTCCTCTGTTCCGTTGTTTCGCAGAACGAATCCAATTACAGGTGTCACCATCACTCACGGTGGTGGATGGAGCGAATGATGCGCGGCTCTGGACGATTGATTGGTTGTTGGGGCGATCGCATCGATTATCCGTGAAACATTCCGACCTATCACTCACTCACTTCTATCACTCACTCCCAAATGAGGCTCCAAAGAGCTAAACTTGAACTGAGGGGGGAAGTGAGACTTTATCTATGATGCTAAAAGTAGACCCCAGAAATTCATTTTTACCAGAAGTAAGTATATTGGGAGTGTTCTTATTTATTATTGAAATAGGAATTTCCCAATATTTTAGCTTCTTGCTCACCTGGTGTCATGATTGTTGAGGCGGAATCTACATTTGCAGAGCCAAAGAAGCCAACATGTGCAAAGAAGAACATACAGACAGAGTTTGTAGCAGCATTCCAAATTTGAAAGAGATTTTAAGGAAATGCTGATCAACTGGCCCCATCAATAAAAATACTTGGGTAGTGGTATCCAACCAACAGAATTGGCTGTTTGCGGATGGTAAACTGTTGGCCGATTATGTTATTCCTTGATGCTACACTAGCAAATCCTACTGGTTGGACGGGGGACCTGCATAGAGGGGGCAGGTGAAAAGGCAACAAGTCCTTCAACCTATACGACCACATGGGCTGTTTTTTCCTACCGTCTCATACGACCCAATTGATAACCTTAACGATGGCTCAATTCCATCAAGTGTCCCAGTAAGCTATTTCAGTGAGTCAGCATGCACAATACAAGGGCCTCTCCTAAGTGGAATGCAGCCATCATTAATGGTTTTGAATACACCTGTGCTTTTCCTACTACGACATGTCAACATGTCTGCTGTGAAAAAGGTCTATAGGTTCAGGCCAGTGGTTCCAAAACTTTTTTTGGGCTGGGCCCCCCTTTTGTAGCTCAAATATAATGTGTTAGATAAAACTTAACCTATTTTTATTAATATATTTTTTTTTCTAATATTTTATTACAATGTTACACAGCTCTGTTTTTATCTCACGCTTTGGCGATGTAAATGTCTGATGCTTGTCCATGCTTTGCTGGCAGTGCAGCAGAAGCATGCATTATTCAGGGCTCTTCAACGTCTTTTAGGCCAGGGACCCCTAAGCTGAAAGAGAGACTCCCTACCGCATATATTGTATACAATTCAGTTGCATATTAAATTGGGCAGAATGGATGAAAAGAAATAGATATTATTCATGCATCATGTTTTAATGTTAAACATACATCTGGAAGGCACAGCGACTCCTTAAGCTTAACGGTATGGCTACCATTACCTATAGTAAGCTTATCTTCAATGTGTAAATCATTTTCTTTTCACAAAAAGGCCAATTTATCTATGCAATTAAAATTTTGCATTCATATTAATGTATATTTTCAGACTTATTTTAACTTTTGAAAATACATTTCTTACATAATTTGGTGCCCTCCCCCCCCCCCCCCCTGCACTAACTTTGTGGACCCCCTAGGGGTCCTGGACCCCCTGTTGTAGATCACTGGTTTAGGCAACAAAACTTGGTTAAATAAGAACGTTTGGTGTGCAACATAGCCTAATGTAGTGTAAAATAGTTACGTGTGTAAATTAGCTTACAAGTTAACTTACGTACGTAACTTAAAATTAGTTAACTTTGACTTTTGGTCTCACAGCCATCCATTGGCCCCGTCTTCCTCCCTATGTGGACTTGGTTGCTTTTTATACTATGTCACCTGACTTCCTCCTTTGCTCCCGTCAATAATGAATAAGGCCACTAGAAGATGCCACCACAATAAACATAAATAGTTGTCGTAACAACCTGCTTGTACAAACGACCTATAGGGTTGTTTTTGGGGGAGGACAGTCTCTGAAAAAGTGTGGTTGAGACACCATGGGTGGTGTGGTTATAGAAAAACAATTATAAAACACAATAGGAATATTTTGAAACAGTGTCAGAATCATACAAGACTTACACAGTTACTTTCTAGTATTCAATCTTTCATCTGCATGTCAGATAGATGCCTCTGCAGATACTTTTTGAAAGATGTTCTTTAAAATTGTAACCTAATTGTAAGTAATTGCTGTGAAATTGGGGAGAAAGGAAGTTCAGCAATTGGAAATCTGCAATTCATTAGCAAAAAATGTCAAATGGCCACCACATTGACAACATTCAATGTCTCCTGTTGTTCATCATGTAGGTTTTTGAATCACAGAAGTTTGAACTAAAGTTCGACACAGTGAAGCGTGATAGTGGGAAGAAAAAACATAAATTGTTCCCAGCATCTTTGTCCGCAAAAAAGGCGAGAAAACATGGATCCATTTTGTGAACTAAGCAAAAACATAACAGTGTGAGTCTGTTTCTTGGGGTCACAGTTAAGTGGTGGGGTTAGAGGTGCAGAGAACTGATGCACTGCCCTGAGTGTCAGGGGCCGAGGGCACGACTCCTAATCAATGGGCACCAGCTTTCAGGATGAGTGTGTGGACCACAAACACATTAGAGCCTCCGAGATGGGAATCAAACTGACACTAACAACCCCCCTCCCCGACTTCACGTGGAGTCAATTTCATGTTTTTTTCAAATGTTTATGTTTCCAAATGAATTACCTGCTTCCTTCAGCGACTCCCATCACTTTAACAGGACTGGTCCGATTAAAATCTTGTGAGTAAATGGCAAATGATACAATAAAACAATATCAAACCACAACAAATAACACATGAGGAAAAAAGGGGATTGTGATTATAAATCATTGCCTCATGAAGATATTACAAAAACTTTTTAGATTATGTCAATAATATTATGATTTGTGTCTCATTTTTTCTTCTATTTAAAGCTATTTTAATCTGTTTCTATTAACAGTGGATCAAAATATTATGTGTGTATGTGAAAGGTGGCGCTCTTACTGATGTACCCACACCGAATTCTCGCTCATTGTTTTGTTTTCAGGGCTCACGACTTTGTTGCTGTTCTGATTAACTCTTAGCGCTCTCATCAACCTTATTTCCAGAAGCAGCAAACAGCAGACAGACAAAGTTAGCAGCTCGTTATTGAAGCATTTAGCAGCTAAATAGACAGATACTTTCCTCAGGAGTTGGTAGAGACCAAACACAGAGCTAAAAGAGACTGGATATTGGATTTGCATTCATCAGCCTGACACAACCCAACTCCAAATAAATGCTGTGTGCTCGATGTGTAATAATGTTGCTTTTTTTCGAACACATTCTCTATATCAGCTTTATATTTTGACAATAAATTGATGTGTTTCCAGCTTGCTGTGCTGAACCCAAGAGGCCAAAATAATATTTTTTTTCCCCTTTTTTTCATTTAAGTATTTAACCTGACACACCTGTTGCACCCTCAGAATGAGATGCCAGGAACACGTCCATCTTCATTTTGCAACGTTTGATAGAAAAAAAACGCCACGGTTCAGTAAAAGCATGTTTCTTTCTCTTTGTACACAATGCTCTTCTGCTTCTCTTAAAGAGATAATTCTTCCCTTTTAAAGGGCAAGTATAACATTTTTCCTCCTACACAGTCCGTCTGCATTTTTACGAGAGATTATGAATTAACAAAAGTACATACAGCAACTTATTTTAAGTGAGCGTACTGGTATGATGAAATTGACCAGAATAACAAACGTTTTTCAGTCCGCTACACACCCGATGGTTTGTTAACACAGAACCATCTGAGAAACCATCAGTGGAAACTGGGTAAAGGGCAGGCACTTTCAAAAAAATACCTGGCATGTGATCTGTCTATCACGTTGTTGTTTTGCCATAGTTTGTCGAACAGTGGCGGCCGTCACACACCTAACTCACGCTGTAGCTGCCAGTAGCTCCTCATCGGACGCTGACGAAATGGATTTTTGGCTCAATGGTGTTTTAAGCTCCCAACGTCGACTTCAAGGCAGCACTGCGACCGTCGACTTTAAGGCAACTAACCCTAACCTTAACCCTAACCCTAACCATTGCCTAATCCTAGTGACTGGCTTAAAACACCAAACACCAGATTTTTGTGTGATGTGATCCCGTGAATCTGCCGTGCAAAAATAAGAAAGTATTGGACCACTGTACAAAAGTCCTTTTTGTAAATCACAATCTTTTCTTGCAGTCTCAGTTTAAATACAAAAATGAATACAAGTATCAAAACAAATGAAAGACATTCATCTACACAAAGCACGATGGGATAACACTATTTTGTTTTGAGATGTTTTAAACATTCTTTTGAATTTCTGAATCACATGAAAAACAAACATGCACAGTATAAAAAAAAACAAAAAACGATTAACATGACTTGGTTAACTCAAGCAGGACAGTGATTGCCATTCATATATTCTTATTGCATATACATGTCAACTTTTCAATTATCTGTTGTGCTAAACAATCATTTTATGTTTTAAAACTAACTTATTTCTTGCTGCCTGATTTCACGTTGCAGGAAAACTCATTTCCAGTGAGAGCGGGGAAACCTTTGTGAATGTAAACTTAATTAGAATAATAGGGTTACGCCGTCTGGATACTCCAAAAGCTTCAATTTGTTTCTCTTTCATATTTTTCACTCAGAGATTTCATTTCTCTCCTCCACCTGTGAATTGTGCTCAATGTGCATAAACTACCTTGAACTGTTGATAATCAATGTTCTCCCATAAAAACCCAGCTCCCCGGGGCAAGACGTGCTGGTGTCTTATTTATGCAATCCAATATGCGTGCAGAGAGAGAGTGGACTGCGGGTCTCGCAGGGTATCAGTAATCGTCTGGAATAACTTCCAATTAATGAGCCAGATGGTGTTTCCACAGTAACACCTGGGATGTCCAGGCGCTCAGCAAGGCAGGAATTAATTCCACTTAGAGTAATATTTCAAAAAGTGTTATCCCCCTACATCCCCGTCTCTTCTTTTTTTCCACTGCCGGCTGCTTAACGCTGTAATAAATATCCTTTGCACTTCGCTAACAGAGCGAAGAATGGATTCTCCTGCACAGGCCTCCTCTCTGGTTTCTAAGGCTGTTTTCAGTACCTGGCAGGGGTGGAAGAAGTATTCTGATCCTTTACTCAAGTAAAAAGTAGTAATACCACACTGTACAAAATATTCTGTTAAAAGTAAAAGTCCTGCATTGAAAATGTTACTTTTGTAAAAATATGTAAGTATGATCAGGAAAATGTACTTAAAGTGTTAAAAGTAAAAGTACTCAATACAGACAAATCCTTATATTTTAGAAACTGGAAACGATCCAAACAGTTCTGCTAATCAGGCTAATCATTTCAGCTGTAGCAAACTGTAGGCCTTCATATTGTTGGGTAGTTTAACTTATAATAAACCATCATATAAACCATTTTTACTTGTATTTTTTGAAATATGTTAGGTCCATATGTGTTTGTGTTATGTCGTGAATGTGAAAATGAACTGCTACCTCCTCTGTCAGCTCTAGCCACTGAAAAGAAATAAGCAGAGAAATCAGGCCAATTACAAAAGCTGGGTAAAGGATGTTGATAGCCAGGCTCTCATTGGCTAGCTGTTAGCCAATCAGAGTCAAGCAGCTTAGGTTGTTGAATATTAATGAGAACTGGCACAAATCGAGCTGAGTCTTCCTGCAGACTTTCTATACCACGCTAGGATGGCTTGAAACAAGGTAACCAAGGCATTTTTTCCACAAAAAAATGTTACAGAGTCCATGGTAGAACTTCAGACATTACCACAAAGTAATGAAATACGTGTGGCAGGGCACCTTTAAGATGTCAGATGAATGTAGTGGAGTTAAAAAGTATAATATTTCTCTCTGAAATGTAGCGAAGTAGAAGTAGAAAGTGGAATGAAAAGAAAAGACTCAAGTAAAGTACAAGTACCTTATATGTGTACTTAAGTACAGTACTGGAGTGTATGTACTTAGTTACATTCCACCACTGGTCCTTAGTAATCCTGCTGAAAGACATTACTGTCTGGGACAACTTCCAGGCAACCACAAGGGCAAGAAAGTGGAAAATGGCAAATTCTATGTGTTGGTCTGTTTATAACTTAATATGCCACTCAGGCTCCTGCAGCGCGGAGAGAGGGCTCTGGCCTGGTGCACACGGGCTAAATCATGTTAGTTAGGCAAACACTGCAACATGACAGGATTGACCAGGAATGTGAGCGGAGGCACAGCAGCCAGCAGCCACTGGGCTCCACTACTCACCATATTTTGTCTTGAAATTATCGACCCCATTGGTCACTTGTTGTGAATGAGTCTCTATGGGGCTGTTAGTACAGCGTTTGGGTAAAAGATTGTGTGCCACTGACTTCATGCTGTTCATTTAATCAGTGCTTTTAAGTTAAGTTGAGTTACATCTGATTATTTTAGAATATATGGTGGCCTTAAGGTGCAAAACCAAAACATTTTAGAAGAAAGATAAAGCATTAGAAATCGGAAAACCTTGTTATTTTGTTGAATAGTCCTGAATATTGTAGTTACTGTGTCATCTTTTTTTACATTTGGCTGGGTGGGCAACCCGTTCTCACTCAGAACTCGTAAAATCGAACTCAGGACCTTTTCCTTAACCTAACTGCGTCAAAAGTGACGCCAATAATCCCCGACCAAGTGCGTCTAGATAAAGCGTGTTTAGATATGACGCTAAAGGAGACTTTTAGCGTCAATAACAACGCCAAAGACACCTGACCAAGCGTCTGTATTTTACGAGATGGGAGTGAGAATGTGTTGGGGTGGGTGGTGATGACGAATGGGGGGGGGGAGATATGTTCATGTTGCAAATTGTGTGTTGTGTTCAAGTTAAATAAAAATTGTTAATCATGAAAAAAAGTTAGTTTTGCAAAACAAAACAAAAAAATGAAAACCACTATGCAAGATAAACATTACACAGAGCAACAAAACAAACAAAACCAAGTAAATTAAATGAAAAGTTACACACAACAACAACAAAAAGAAATTGTTCAAAAGTACAAACACGTATTACAGAGTCGAGCAGGAGACTCATTTGTTCACACACAAAAAGACAAAAAAAACATTTCACAAAACTGAGAAAGACTGACTGACTTCCCAAGTCAGTGCAAATACATAAAAATGCCAACAAATAATTGGTCAGCTACTACACACAATCTTAAGTATGGGTGGTATGAATGTCAAAAACATTACAGACCAGACAAATAGGAGGAGAAAATGACCAAGTGGAGCTCCAAACCACAGCACTGAGGTTAATGTCGTCACCCTGGGCTGCAGGCCTGCACAGCGCTGATCTCTGTCCAGAGGAATTAAATGAAAGGGAACACTTTCTCTAACATTTGTGCAGTTTTATTTTTACAAGACTATTCATTTTATGGCCACAGAGAGAAAAATTTGGTTGGTTGACTAATATTCTCAATCGATTTAACCACAATAACACTATGGTTTTTAGTTTTAAGATAACTTTAGCACTGCATCAGCTTTCTATTAGATTCACTGCTACCTTTTTACCTGGTTTTGATACCTATTTAAAAGACTGTATATGTAATGTCTGAGCCATCATCACAGGCTGCACATTTTTAGATTGTTTCATTTTAAAACTCTTGAAGAAGTACGACTTGCCAGCGTTTCACAAGGAAAAAAGCAAAGATTTGAGAAAAGCTTTTATCTTGTGATCCTTTGGAGGGCCCATACCCCCATGTTGGGAACCCCTGATTTAAAGTGGATGTACTCGATGTTAAGAAAAAAAAAAGTGGTCTGGGATTGCCTCCACATGGCTTTCACAGATAGTTCCCCAACTTGTCAAATACTGATGCTTTGTCACAGCCCCTGGCGTCAGATACCAACACACTCACATGCACTTTGGGTGTACCCACACTTGGCCCAGTCAAACCGTGCCCAAGCATGTTTGACCCCAAAGTCCGGTTCTTTTTATGGGGTCATCCCTTTGTTCCCACAGCCCAATGGTCCCACAGCCCTATGTTTCTACATTTCTAAGATTCTTTTCAAAATTAGACCCTATGTTAGGGTTAGGGTTACATTCCATCTGTAGTCCTTTACTACTGGATAATAGGTTGGGTGTAATTGGCTACCAAATTGGGAGAAAGGGGGATAAAATCTGATACAAATTATGAAAAAGGAAATGTGGGATCATAGGGCCTGATTTTGGATCATTGATTTTCTGGAAGATAAAATGTTAGAAATGTGGGAACAGAGGGCTGTGGGAACATAGGCATGCTCCCCATTTGACTGGTGCGATCATGGCACGGTTCAGTTGGAACGCTCAGCGATCGGTTCTTACCTTACAGATGAACGGGAAATGTAATCGGCGAGTTGCGAGTTGTAATGACGCAAGCGTGCTCTGGCCTTAAATCTTTCATTGTAGTGTTATAGTGGGTTCCATTTACCTTGGAACTCGGAAGCCGGAACTGGAAATTACGTCACACCCAAGTTAATTGTGTTCCATTTACAACTCAGATTTTTCATTGTGGGGTTAGCTCTAGCCAGATTAGCAATTGTTAGCAATACCAGTTGAAAACGCATTTCGCTGTTTTTTTTGGGCATACAAACTGCGTAACATCATGTCCACAGATAGAAGCTGGACTGGACTGCGTGTACGATTGACTTAGTGAGACACAAATAAGAGAGTGCTAATAACTGTATGTTACTACAGCTTTCACAACTGTTGATTCAAGGGGCATCCATGTTGGATTTTTAGCTCGGGGTAGTCGGTAGTGGCCCGAGTTCCGAGCTTGGAAATCCGAGGTCAGGGGGGCGTGTTTCCGACTTCGACCTCGGAAAATCCGACCTCCGAGTGAAGATGGAACGCGGTATGAGTGCATGCCAGCGGGAGAGTGGGGAGGGGGTGGGGTCAATCATGTTCGCACACGGTTCAAGGCAACTGGGCCAAGTGTGACTATGCTATAACACGCACGCGCAGCTTGACGGGCTATCAAAACAAAAATCAGAGAAACTCAAGTTACAACACACACAGAGGGAGTGTGACTTTATTCTCTGCTCAGGACGCCTTTACTTCATGATATCTTTACATAGCAAAGAGTTGTTTATTATTATTATTATTTATATTAATGTTCTGAAAATCCCCTTTACAGCAAAGAGTGAAAAGGGCAGAGAATGATGGGCTGTCTGATCAACATTCAAACTGAACTTTACTAATTGCATCGTCATCATCATCTGTGCAAATTAAAATTATTTCTCCCAGGGAATAGATGACTTATACAGAGATGCCATCTGCATAATACAGCCATCATTGCAGATCATTACATCGCAAGAAGTAAACACATATCACAAATCTACTGTACACTTACCATCAAAGCATTTGCCCCTGCTATGAATTTGAAATGCTTCATTACAAACAAAGTGAAGAAGAGATTGCAAATAATAAGGAAACTTGGCCTGTTTTTGTTTGTGCCTCTTCGCAGCCACTTTGAGTTTATTGTCAAGTGCACAATGGGCGTGCTGCGATGAGCTGCCTTTGATGATCACAAATGAAATCAGAGATTGTTATGAGTTTGTTGATCATCAGCCGGCCCTTTTTTTTTTTTTCCCTCCTGCTCATAATGATCAAAGTCAGCTTCAACGCTTCTCCCTGGGAAGTTCTAGTTCTTGCGGTCTGCCGTGGTTTTGTTTCCAGAGGCAGAGTTGCAGCAGCCTGGGGGCTCAGCCGTCCATATGGAAGACATATGCACCCGCTTATTTGCTCATGTAGAGACAGACTGCCTTCTCTGCCTGTACTCCATGATGTAATTAGTAGCTCCTCTTGTCAAGAATGAGGTTACTGTTTATCTTTGTCGAAGCCCGTCCATTAAATCATTATTAGCTGGCTAAATGCTGCAGGAGGAGTTCGCTGCCTGCGTGGCCGGTTCACTGAGTTATGGCCAAATATTGTCTGGGTCTGACTGTCCTATAATGGATGGCTCTGGTTAAGCTTTGGCCTGATCCATAAAGAGCAGTTTCTGCACTGTGGGTAATGCAGGCCAGGAAACATGAGGAAATATGAGATAGAGGAGGCAGTGAGTCACAGGAGAGGACACAGAAAAGTCCTGACATGAAAGCCAGAACAGACATTACATCGATCCGTGTAATGTAATGTTACCCGTGTCCACCCTTTACACACCGATTTGTATTACTTTTCAGGAGATTAATAAGAGAAAAAAACTCCCAAGGCCGTTTTCCTTATGGTAGCATTTTTTATTGTTGTGCAGCACTCACCATTTATTAGAAAAATGTTAACCCTTTGAACCCCTCCTTTTATACAGGTTCATGACATAGTCGCTAACTGCTTTAACTAGATTTTCAGATTAAAAGTTCTAATCCTTTACATTGGGGCCTTTTGTTCAATGTCATTCCCTATCCTCCCTTACTATCAGCTCTATAACATAAGCAGCAAAGGCCGTGAATGTTTAAAAAAAAAAAAAAACTTCTCAAAAAGGTAACCATCTTTACTGTGCCCTGCCGTTGTGTGAAAACCTACCGTGTGCATTAGGAAATTAGATTGCGTTTTTATGTCACGATGGAAAAAGGCTTATTACTGACTGACGTCTTTATTAAAACAATATGAGTTTGTTTGGCTGTGCTGTAAATGGATAAACCAGCTGCTCTTCTGTTGTAATTTTGACAAAGTTGCTGCTGAATACACTTTTTCCCAGCAGCAGCAGCAGCAACAATGCAACTTTCATAGCAATATGCCTGTAAGATTTTGATCTTTATAGTGAGCACACGTCTACAGGATTTGGCCTGATTGAGGCGCTAGGGTCAGCAACCTTATGCATGTTGAGGTAGCTTAACCAATGGCACACTAGCAACAAGTGTGCAAGAAAGTATTTGGGGAAATGTTCCAATCGGCATGCTAAATTTACAGCCATTGGCAGGAGCACAGCCTGTTATTTACGGTAGTTTGATTGACCCGCTAGCTAGTACTCGTAGCCTTCATCACAGAATGTGGCACAAAGGGAAAAAAACAACATGATGGCAGGCTTAATGCTGATATGACCAATGACTGATTAACAAGGACATTTTAAAATAAAACTTCATATTTAAAAGGTTTATGACTCCAGCAAAAAGTATTCTATTATATATCTAGAATGGAAATACTGTAGCTCATCCTCTGGGGAGCATGCATGTGTTTAGAAAATGCCAGTGGGATTTGAATAGGCCATACCATTTGGATATTTGTTAAGTACAAGTTTTGGGGAGATGGGGGTGCTATAGAGGAAAGGTCAGGATGCCACTGCACATTAGGAATCCTCTGGGAACCATGAACGTCTAATGCTAAGTTAATGACAATCTAGTGGGCTGGATGGATCCCCGACTGTGAACAGCTCAAATATAGTTACAGCATAAAATTCATTATGCTCTTTTTCCATGAGAATTGTTTCTTTTAGGATGGATCAGTGTTGACAACCAAACAGCTGGGAGTGGTGACAAGCGGTGCATCAGAACGTCTGTCATAAACACGAAATATTAAAACCTCCTCTCACTGTTTGATGTACTCTGCTCTTGGCAGACCTGCAGAGACTCACAGGGAAATGTCTGTCTTTTGCAACTGTGTGTGTGTGTGTGTGTGTTCTTGTTTAACTATATTCGTGGGGTCCAAAAACCGGGAATACAGTATACTTGTGGGGTCCGGACAGCTTTGTGGGGCCAAAATGCTGGACCCCACAAGTTTAAAGGGCTGTTTGAGGGTTAAGACTTGGTTTTAGGATTAGGGTTAGAATTAGGTTATGGTTAGGGTTAGGGTAAGGGTTAAGGTTAGGCATTTAGTTGTGATGGTTAAGGTTAGGGTAAGGGGCTAGGGAATGTGTTATGTCAATGACGGGTTCCCACAAAGATAGTGCCACGCACTGTGTGTGTGTGTGTGTGTGTGTGTGTGATTATGTTTGTGAATGTGCGTGTCCCTGTGTAGTCCCACTTTGCCAGGAAGTCTGGCTCTGTGGGCAACACGCAGTGAAGCATGCTGGGAGCCTGAGGCACGGAGATATTAATTAGCTCAGAGGAAACAATAGATGACTGGTTAACAGAGAGCAGAGCACAATGGCGATTTTTAAACAGGGTCATTTTTGTTTGAACTAAATGAAATACTTTACATGCATACCGTGGTTTAACCCTTAGAGAACAGACCTCCCGCTGGCCGCCGCGGGAGATCGTTGTTTACATCATCTGTTTAAATCAATCTAAACTGTAAAGCATAACAGCTAGAACATTCTTTTTTTCTTCTGCAGCAGAAAGCTAAGGCATCTGTATTTCGGGCCATTACATTGTACGTTCATAATGATGCCATCACGTTACGTGATGTCCGGTGCAAAACCCTATGTGACACCAGATGAAACTATCAAAACACCTTTACACTCTTCTCATAAAAATTAGCATATCTAAAAAAATAAAAATAAAAAATGTTACATACAGTGGGGAGAACAAGTATTTGATACACTGCCGGTTTTTGCAGGTTTTCCTACTTACAAAGCATCTAGAGGTCTGTAATTTTTATCATAGGTACTCTTCAACTGTGAGTGACGGAATCTAAAACAAAGGTTTGCACACACTGCAGCAGGGATTTTGGCCCACTCCTCCATACAGACCTTCTCCAGATCCTTCAGGTTTCGGGGCTGTCGCTGGGCAATATGGACTTTCAGCTCCCTCCAAAGATTTTCTATTGAGTTCAGGTCTGGAGACTGGCTAGGCCACTCCAGGACCTTGAGATGCTTCTTACGGAGCCACTCCTTAGTTGCCCTGGCTGTGTGTTTTGGGTCGTTGTCATGCTGGAAGACCCAGCCATGACCCATCTTCAATGCGCTTACTGAGGGAAGGAGGTTGTTGGCCAAGCTCTCGCGATACATGGCCCCATCCATCCTCCCTTCAATACAGTGCAGTCGTCCTGTCCCCTTTGCAGAAAAGCATCCCCAAAGAATGATGTTTCCACCTCCATGCTTCACGGTTGGGATGGTGATCTTGGGGTTGTACTTATCCTTCTTCTTCCTCCAAACACGGCGAGTGGAGTTTAGACCAAAAAGCTCTATTTTTGTCTCATCAGACCACATGACCTTCTCCTATTCCTCCTCTGGATCATCCAGATGGTCATTGGCAAACTTCAGACGGGCCTGGACATGCGCTGGCTTGAGCAGGGGGACCTTGCGTGCGCTGCAGGATTTTAATCCATGACGGCGTAGTGTGTTACTAATGGTTTTCTTTGAGACTGTGGTCCCAGCTCTCTTCAGGTCATTGACCAGGTCCTGCTGTGTAGTTCTGGGCTGATCCCTCACCTTCCTCATGATCATTGATGCCCCACAAGGTGAGATCTTGCATGGAGCCCCAGACCGAGGGAGCTTGACCGTCATCTTGAACTTCTTCCATTTTCTAATAATTGTGCCAACAGTTGTTGCCTTCTCACCAAGCTGCTTGCCTATTGTCCTGTAGCTCATCCCAGCATTTTGCAGGTCTACAATTTTATCCCTGATGTCCTTACACAGCTCTCTGGTCTTGGCCATTGTGGAGAGGTTGGAGTCTGTTTGATTGAGTGTGTGGACAGGTGTCTTTTATACAGGTAACACGTTCAAACAGGTGCAGTTAATACAGTTAATGAGTGGAGAACAGGAGGGCTTCTTAAAGAAAAACTAGCAGGTCTGTGAGAGACGTAATTCTTACTGGTTGGTTGGTGATCAAATACTTACGTCATGCAATAAAATGTAAGTCCGTATTGCCTAGCGACAGCCCCGAAACCTGAAAGATCTGGAGAAGGTCTGTATGGAGGAGTGGGCCAAAATCCCTGCTGCAGTGTGTGCAACCTGGTCAAGAACTACAGGAAACGTATGATCTCTGTAATTGCAAACAAAGTTTTCTGTATCAAATATTAAGTTCTGCTTTTCTGATGTATAAAATACTTATGTCATGCAATTAATTACTTAAAAATCATACAATGTGATTTTTGTTTTAGATTCCGTCTCTCACAGTTGAAGTGTACCTATGATAAAAATTACAGACCTCTACATGCTTTGTAAGTAGGAAAACCTGCAAAATCGACAGTGTATCAAATACTTGTTCTCCCCACTGTAGTTCAAATGACTGAGGGGGTGTTTCTTTCATGTTTCTACTTTTAGAAATCTTTTGCATCACTATCTTTTGTGTTTATTTAGTAAAATCTGATGAAAACACGTCTTTAAATACATTTTACATGACACAACTTCAATACTGTATTGGTTTATTGACTTTCATAACCTTTTGTCTGATTTTTTTAGTCAAGATTTTTTTTTTAAGATATTCCAAGAAATGACTAGACTGGGTAAATCCAGCCCGATCTGCCGGCGATTTGATTTCCCTGCACCTCAGGCTGGAAACCTGTACATTTTTCTATCCTGCGGGGACCAATCACAAACTGGCTTATCCACCTGGCCCGCTATTGGCGGGTTCAACACGATGACGATAGAGAAGCGAAGGCAAGCAGCTTTTTGTTTACATTCAACATGGCGGCCACCGAAGCGCAGCAACCCGTTTATGTTGCTGTCGCTGCTGTTTTAAAAGATTTCAAAGGCAAGTTTTCTCTGAAAACGGAACAGAAACTTGCCCTGGAACAATTCCTACAAAAGAAGGATATGTTTACCTTACTACCGACCGGCTTTGGCAAAAGCCTAATTTGCCACCTACCCCCACTGGTGGCTAAAAGAATGGAGCTCAGCTCAAACCCGGATTGTTGGTCTGATTGGTTGAAGGACTATTCAAACAGAGTCATTTGAACTATACCCGTTGATCACGCCTCTTGTGCAGTAGAAAATACAGAGTAGACTCCCCAGACTAATGTTCAATCTTAAAAGATTGAGCTTGGTCTGGTGATAGCCAGACTAAGAAATTACATCACAAGAAGCAAAAAGACCACCGTAGGTACTAGCAGACCATTTCTATTTGCAGCGTTCAAAAGGGTTAAACAGAGCAGTAAACACACTCCAGCTCCTGTCATTTTTATGGTGCTGCAATATGAAAAATCTCCTATTACATCTACGATGGAAGATGAAGCAGGAAATGCAGCTCTGTGAAGAGACCACTGGACAAATAAAGCGACTTGTTTTGCAAAGTATTAAAAGGGCAGAAGGACCACGATGTGTCTTCGTCGCTAAATAAATTGTTTTCCAAGAATGGGCGGTGACGTCTAACATCAGGTTTCCCGCCAGGCTGTAAACATTCATTGAAATTCTTTTTAAGCAGTGGAATTCAAAAAACATCGTCATGTTTTCATCTGCTGCGGTATTTAGATTGATCTTTATTTCGTCACATTAATATTTTATTCCTGCTGTCAGGGACTTGCTTTGAAATGAGGACGTTATTATACTGAATGAGATTGATTTTTAATAAATTATGTTTTCTACGAAGAGATAAGAAACACGGGTGATTGAAACACATGTTCTCAATTATATGGGACTGTATTAAATGTGGATATCAATTAAAAATTTATGAAAGTTATTAAAATGAAAAGTGACTCCATGACGCCATTCACCCTTGTTTCTTTTGAGGGGAGAGAAGATAAATATTCTCTTTGTTTCTGTTACTCTGGAGCTCATCTAATAACTGAAAATCATTCATTATTATTATTATTATTATTATTATTATTACTACTATGGTGACAGTGTGCATTCAGTTTACAGTTTTTAAGAACTCCATAAAAAGCCAAAACAACATCCTTATAATGAAATATCACATACATGAGAATATTATAATACTCATCTATTCCCTCAGTTAAGGGATACATGTTACTTTTGTAGCACCAAATCGACCGTTCTCTGGGATATGTTTTCATGCTAATCGAATGTGACCAGTTTTAGCGCAAACCGCTAATTAGCTTTTAAAGCTAGTCGTCAGGGCACAGTTAAAGTAAAAAGAAATCACTATTTCTATACCACTAACAAGGCTCAAATTAGCACCACACTTCCATGGTAGCATAATGAGGGTCCCTACATGTAAACCAAAACATTGAGAACTTTGTAAGTGTACAGATAGTTTATTAAAAAGATAGTTTTGAAAGACTGTACCATTCACGTATTCAGGCGGGCGCCATCTTGAGAAAACAGTCATGACCAGTGATGACAAACGCCGTGCAACCAGTAACCAGCAACATAGCTCAAGCACGGCGTTCGTCGTTCGACTGGTCATGACTGTTTTCTCAAGATGGCGCCCTTTGCGGTTTGCGCTACAACTGGTCACATTCGATTAGCATGAAAGCTAGGGCTGTCAAAATAACGCGTTCATTTTGATTAATTAATCTGAGAAAAAATAACACAGATTAATACATTCCATATTGACGTTTGACCCAGAGCCGTTCTAGCCACCATTCGACTGTAAAATGAAGGAGGGAGACGAGAATGTGCTGCCTGGATCATTGATTGGAACATTTACTTGTAAAAATCTTCTTCCTGCCAACCCTGGCTACCGAAATCTGGTGCCACTGATATGTCTGCGCTTCTCTCTGATGCTCTGAAACAGACGATACAGGCAGTATCGGACTCTAGTTAACACTACACTCGACAGCAGCTAACGTTAGCCTACCGCTAGCTAGTAGCTGGATTAAACACGGTTACAATGCTGACAGCTAACGCTAAACGGTGTAAAGTGTGACTGTGTTTTACTGTAGAGGATTCAACACCGGGATGTAACAATCTGCAGCTGCCGTCAGAGAAACAACACAGACGGTGTGTCCAATGAAACTGGTAAACTACAGCCTCGTGGTGCATTTGAAGTTATTGTAAATGTCCTTTACCATCTGGTGGTTGTTTTTATCGTGTATTTACTAGTGAAATAAGTTATTGTTATACATTATTATTAAACATTTAATTTTTACCACATGGCCTTAGCAATAAACAGGCCGTTCTTTAATGTCACCAACTGTTGTTTAGTACCCTTTTTTTTTAAAGTATCGGTTCAGGCACCGTTAATTATGTATGCGATTAATTTTGATTCATTAATCACAGAGTATGGAATTAATTAGATTACATTTTTTAATCGATTGACAGCCCTAATGAAAACATATCCCAGAGAACGGTCGACGAAACAGACATGACCAGTCGAATGACAAACGCCGTGCAACCAGTAACCAGCAACATAGCTCAAGCACGGCGTTCGTCGTTCGACTGGTCATGACTGTTTTCTCAATATGGCGCCTGCCTGTATACGTGAATGGTACAGTCTTTCAAAACTATCTTTTTAATAAACTATCTGTACACTTACAAAGTTCTCAATGTTTCGGTTTACATGTAGGGACCCTCATTATGCTACCGTGGAAGTGTGGTGCTAATTTGAGTCTTGTTAGTGGTATAGAAATAGTGATTTCTTTTTACTTTAACTGTGCCCCGACGACTAGCTTTAAAAGCTAATTAGCGGTTTGCGCTAAAACTGGTCACATTCGATTAGCATGAAAACATATCCCAGAGAACGGTCGATTTGGTAATCATATGTTATTAATCCCTAGGTTCATTTTGCTCCGGATTTCTCCTTTAAGAAATATATTACAACAGAAATGTAAAAACCTCTTAGAGGATATGGCAACTTTTAGAAATTATTGATTAGTATGAAAGACATTGGTCTCAGTTTGACTGACTGTAAATCATTAATAATAATGTAGCTGTAAATGTCACATTCTGTGCTGATGGTCTTCCAAAATAAAGGATAAATTCACTTTTTTTTAAATATGTCTGAAAACACACCCATATGTATATTAAAAAGCAGTGTTGATCGCCGAACTTTCTCCTCATGTCCATAACAGCTCCCTCCTAAAAGCAATTTCAGTGATGGGGCATAAAATCCACAGTACTATTTCTGTGCAAAAAATACTTCATCCTCAGCCTAAGCAATTATGATTATTCATCAGTCAGAGTTAGTCAGGTAACGCAGGCATCTCCCAAAGTTAAAACTCAGGAGCCTCACAACTCATTTCACATACGTGAAGAAGATTCGGGAGATCTTGAAGCCTTACACAGGACCATTAAATGAACACTCAATTGAGGAGAGAATTAAGCAGGCAGTACAGTTTAACCATGATGTGTTATTGTGCAGTGCCGTCCCGACTCTCTGATGTTCCTGTCCTCCTGAATGTGCATTTAAACTCATGCTGGAGGCGTTATGTTTAGCTGAACCTTTAAGGCAAACAAAGATATTGCCGGCGCCTAAACACAGATGCTAAAGCCTAGTTAAGCCTATTTTTCTCACTGGAAAGTATGCTAAAGTGTGGCTAGGCCACCGACCTCCAAAAGGAGACAGTCCTGAGACAAAACACACACTGGATTGATGATTCCCTTATCATACAGCTGCTTAGATTCCCTGAATCTGTACAGAGACAATAATGAACAGGTTTTGTTATTAGAGACTGGCCCAATATTCTCGTCCCCTGTCCTGTGACTTATGAATGACCTGTCTAAGCTTTCCCTTTGTCTCATCATACCACACCATGTTGTTTTTGGAAATTCAACCACAATTGTCTTTTTAGTATACCATTCCATCTTTTTCTTACTACCCCTCCACCGCAGCTCAGCAAGATGTGCATCTCTCCCTTATAAGACATCCAACACATGTCTAGATACTTGGGCTACAATACGATTCAGGAACGATACATTTTATTATGGAACGATTCAGTGTGATTCAGTCAACCGATTGTCAGTCCACGGGCCATCGGCCAAATCTTGGTCCATTTAGATCGATCCAAGGGTCCGCGTATCAGTGTAGTCGTATCTGTAATAATGCAAGCGGATACTGATTCGTATTGGCGAATCTTTACACCCATAGAGGATACCTATTTGTCTGACTCAGACTGCTGAAGCCTCACATTAGATTCAGCTGAAGTATTGATATCTGTATTAAAATCAGTGATTCTGGCCCAGTATTGCTTGGATGGTCCCTACCTCCCAGAGGGCATGCAGAAACCATGCAGGAACTCATAGTGCACCTTTAAAGTGGTACATTTGAAATTGGAATTAACTACTTCTCTGCAATTTTCACACTTTGCAAAGTCATCCAGTGGGCCTGATTGGACCCTTTGGCAGGCCAGTTCTAGGCCCACGGTCCATATGTTTGACACCCCTGTTCTAGACATTACTATAACTACATACTTTTAACACAGTAGAAGTCATGTCCTGTTTGTCATTGCTCGTAACTACTTGTTTTGATTTCCCCATGCTGATTCCCAATGCACTATTGCAACAATAGTGTAGGGCTGCAGCATGTCTGAGTTACTGTATCAGTGTACATGTACATGTTAAATGCTAGAAAAAGAAAAATATAGACAAAAAGCTACTTCTGTAAGCATATTAGCCAGTCCAGTGAATTAAAATAATGATACCAATGGAGGTCATGACACCTCTTTCACACAAACTGTGGATATTTTCAGGACATCTGTAATATGTCTCCCCCATTTATTTATTTTTTTATCACCATCATTGGCACCTATGAGCAGTGAGCGTGTACTGAGGAAGGCGATTTACTAGCCTACTAAAAACCTCAAAGGTGGCAGCAGGATGCGGGCAGAAAACAAACAGGGTCGATGCTCTGCAGTGACGAGGTGAGAGTTGTTCTCATGAGGCGGCGTAACGAGCCGCCGCCGCCGCAGCGGGCTAAGCTGCCATTTCCGCCCATTAAAAAACCGAAACCCCGGGGTTGGCTCCGGCCGCCGTAACGAGGCAGCTGTGTCCACGAGGGTCAGAGACTGACGCGGACTTTGATAGCATGTCTCCAGCTAATTGCGAGAACACTCATTATGTCTGATAAAGAAGAACATAAATCACAAGGAGAGGACTGACCCGTGGCTGGCCCCCGGACGTTTTGGCGGAGGGAAACTCTCAGGGGCCGACTCAGAACGGCTAAGATCTCATTACGTCTTTATCTTGACAAAGAGCCAGCAGCATCTTTGATACTGCCGGGGAGACCTGCTTTCATACGCACTCCCTCTGTTCTTTGTGGCCGGATAAAAGCAACCCGAGACTGACACCAAATCTGGTGTTGAGTCTCTGATGCTGGTGGCTGGGAGTCCCTCCTACCTCACTGAAAAGATCCATGATCTTTCTAAAAGAAGGCCTGTAATCCAGACCGACTCCTGCAACTCTCTCTCGCTCTCTCTCTCTCTCTCTCTCTCTCTCTCTCTCTCTCTCTCTAGCAGTTGTGTCTTCAGCTTTCATCTAGTTCAGGAAGATGTGCTGGACTTCCATTGACTGTTAATAAAATGTTACTTTTGTGCACTTAGGGTTCTGTCACACCTAACCTATTGGGTTCAGTTTAACTAATGCCTACCATACACTAGAAGACTTTGAACAGACTTTGAAAAGACTAAAGTCTGACACCATCTGACATCTTAAGACAATCATCTCACATCTAACGTTAAAGAATGCCATAATATGTAAAGACTGGGGATCTTGCAGGATTAGGAGCAGTGGACAGCGCATGCAGGGAGCAACTCAGCGAACGAAAACAGACACAAAAAAAGAAAGAAAAAACATCAGTCAGTCATAATGAAGTTTGAGGCAGAGCAAGAATGAAACTGGATATTAATAATAATAATATTAGAAGAGGTGTTATCATGGTGTTGTAGAGGATTATGGACAGGTACAGTTGGTACTGTAATAGGAAAACAGGGCATTTTTAAAGGAGTGGAGAGATAGACTGGATCAAATGTTTACAGGTAGATTATTCCAATCTGAGGGGCCTTTAAACTTAAAGGCTTTCTTAGCTGTAGTGAAAGTTACAGCAGGGACAGAAAATCTGTTTTAGATAACTAGAGTAATTGAAATGTATACATTTATAAATAAACTGCAACCAATGCTGAGGTCTTCTTATTGAGGGTGATGGCAGAGTAAGTTTTTCATACACAATACAATGATGAGTTGTGAAAAATGAAACATGAAACCGGAAGTAAAGTAACGCTACGTTTGAGTTCAACCCAAACCACAATCTTTTTCTAAACTTAACTGAGTAGTTTTTGTGCCTAAACATGTCCAAACCGTGACCGTTTCACAACATTAACGACGTGTTTAAAACCGCGACGTAACGTCCTCTGTTTTAGATATGAGGACGGAGAACGTTCCTGCGGGTATTACAGGGTAGGAATAAATGATCCATATCGTCATGTGGTTTGGAGGACTTGTTGTTTGTTTGTGATAAGTCAGTGTGAACATAGTCTATATCCAAAATGTTCCACTTCCGGGATTGTTCAGATGCCGTCGAAATTTCCGCTGGTGTCTCTTCGTTTTTCGGCCAGATGTCCGTTACCTTCCGCTTTCTTTGTGTTGGAATTCTAAACTCCGGCGGATTTGTGAGGACTATGGTTAACTGCTCCTCAGATCTCTGCAGGGTAAATCCAGACAGCTAGCTAGACTAGCTGTCCAATCTGAGTTTTCTGTTACGCGACTAAAACAACTTTTGAACGTACACGTTCCACCAAAACAAGTTCCTTCCCGAGGCTATTTTGCAGAGGCACCGTGGCTCCGTCCGGTGCTTAGGGCCACCCAAGACAGTTGTGATTGGTTTAAAAAACTGCCAATAAACCAGAGCACGTTTTTCTCCCATCCCGGAATGCTGTGTGGACTAGCCAGACCTTCCTCTGCAGCGATGTGGAGGAAGGTCTGGCAAAGCGAGACTAGTGTTAACAGAAATTGGACCAGAATGAAAGGCCAACTAACATCAAGTCAAATCCCTGTGAGTATAGAGCATATTGCAAATTGACATGTCAACTTCCTATATATTTGCAGAGGAAAATATAGGGCTATAGGAGAGGTCACATCTGGGTTGTCAAAATGTTTGAATCAGGGTGGAAAATGATAAATACATGGCACTTCTTATCCCAACGCATCGCACTGCTTTCTGCAAATAAACATACAGACTGGATTGCAAAATAGACAACCTAACAGTGACGGACAGTTTTTTGGTGCACCATGACTGAACATGTCTATTTTGATACTCAGCACCACTTCCTCCAACACTGATCAAGTCTTTGCAAACATTTCACCTTTCAGCGACTTCTCTCTTGTGTCTCTCGTGTGTGCATGGGAATACAGAGATTTCAGGGATCTAAAATGTAAAAATTGATTATATTCAGTATACACAAAGGCCTTCCACATGGTTGTGTTTTTTCTCTCCAGTAAATTCTGATCTTGAACTGCGGCAGCTGCATCAGAGTGAGATCCTTTACAGCAGCACATGTTGGACTGAGGAAATCCAACTGGCTCAGAGATTTCTTTCAGTAATCCACTGTTTCTGGGGCTACTGTAATACAATCTCCAGTCTTACGGCTGTTGTTTGAGACTGTAAGTGTTTTTTTTTTTCTTACAACATCAAATGTAAATGTGAAAGGAAACTAAATGTAGTCATGAAATCAAAATCAGTGAAGTAACTATAAATGCTCTTGCTAATGTTTAGTGCAGCTTGAAGGTACAGGTACTTTAGTACTAGTCTCGCATTGCCAGACCTTCCCCCACGGCGCTGCGGAGGAGGGTCTGGCTAGTCCACACAGCATTCTGGGATGGGAGAAAAACGTGCTCTGGTTTATTGGCATTTCGCTAAACCAATTGTCATGGCGCCGGACGGAGCAACGGTGCCTCTGCAAAATAGCCTCGGGATGGAACTTGTTTTGGTGGAACGTGTGTACGTTCAAAAGTAGTTTTAGTCGTGGAACAGGAAACTCAGATTGGACAGATAGTCTAGCTAACTGTCTGGATTTACCCTGCAGAGATCTGAGGAGCAGTTAACCATAGTCCTCAGAAATCCACCAGAGTTTAGAACGGCAACACAAAGAAAGTGGAAGGTAACGGACATCCGGCCGAAAAGAAGGAGATCCGGCACTAATTTCCTGGCGGCACCTGAACAATCCCGGAAGTGGAACGTTGTCAGTAGGGACTATTTAGTATTACTTACTTTACGCTTTTATTTTGAAAAGCTTTCTGTGTCGCTGCTTTATTAATAGTAATAACAGTAATATTTTGCAATGTGTTTGACATTTTCTGAAAAAAAAACTTCATTGCGTTTTGAAATGAACCGTGTTCATTGATAGTGCTTCTACTGTCCGTCACTCAGACAATGAGAACCCAAACATGCATATTCTCCTCATGTGACTACGAATTGAAAAGACAAAAATCTTTGTACACAGACCGGGTCCGGAACCTTTACAGGACTTTGCTGTCCTTCCGTCTTTCCCGCCTTAACATCCTTGCCTCTTTCTTGACTTCCTTGAATCTTTAATGGTCCAATGTTTGGGAATTTCTCCCATCTAGCGTTGAGATCACATATCGCAATCAACTCTCTCGCGCCACGCAGTTCAAAGTACGTATTACAGCTACGGTAGCCTTCACGCTTCAAAAAGCCGGTCTCTTGCTCTTTTCAATATCCTTTTTCTTTTTCTGGGCGAAGAAGAAGACTCCTGTTCCTGAAATTTGGATTTTGAATACGTGTGGTCCTCCATGTTTTCCTTCTTCAAACTTGCCGGGGGCCGGGAAGCTACGATACCCATTAGCAGCATTAGCAGCACCTGTGAGTTTATCATGTGACAGCGAAAACGTGAAAGGCGGAGCAGTATGTCCTGTATGTCCCTTACCGGCTAACGTATTTCAAGATGGCGCATGAATATGGAGCGTCTACCCCAGTTCATGCAAATGCAAATGTAAAATTTCAAGCCAAAAGGAATACTTGGAATTGATGGTGGTGGTAAATATTCATGAAAAAGGACAAGTTTGTGAACGGGCGACACAGATTTTGATAATGAACAACTAAACACGTTACACATTGGACCTTTCATTTTTCGTTTAATTCAACTACTAGTAATTTGATGTTACAGTCAACATAAGATACATTTTGCAGGTAAACAAAATTGTATCTCTGCCTTTCAGCTTCATTACACACTGTAGAAAATAAATATTTTTGTTTTTATAAAAAAAAAAGATTTTGTGCATTTTTACACGACTTTACACGACTGGGCCTTCATTCCGTCTTATCATCCTTTCTTTACTTCCATCTATCCTTCCTATATCCCTACTTTTCATTTTATCTGTCCCTCTTTTTGTTTTCTTCCTTCCTTCTCATTTCTTGTTTTCTCTATGCTTCAATTTGTCCTTCCTTTTTCCATCCTTTGTCTCTTCCTTTTGTCTCTCTTCTTATTTATGTTCCTTCTTTCCTTCCTCCCTTGTGTGCTACATTGATTCCTTCGTCATTTGCTCTTACGTTCATTTCCTCTCTCTTTCCTTATACAACTGATTCGAAAGCAAAATTATATTGCTTTCTTTTGCTTTGCTGAGTATTTTGTATGAGTCAAAATTATTTTTATCTCTAAATCTATTGCTTTTTTCCCCCCCTAACTTTATGTAGCAGGTGTGTGCTGTACTAGGTACTGTGCATGCTAATATTACATCAATGATTTAAAAACTGAATAAAAAATAATTTTTATATTCTTTATTTTCTTTATTAAAAACATTAAACGACTAACAAAAACAAGAGACATTAACAGAGCAACAAAAACGGAACAAAACAAACAAAAATATAGTGCGTGTGTGTGTGTGTGTGTGTGTGTACATGATCAATCTGGGACAAAGTATGATGGAAGGGTAAATACTTTTGATCCTTGAATACAGATTGCTGCAGAAACCTGTTTGTTTTGAATTGGAATATGAATGCCGAATATTTACTGTAATGGAGTGTTTTTGCCTTCAGGTACAGTACAGAGTTCTTTCTCCTTGTTTTTCTCCACGTAAAGGTTGAGGTTGTTAGGTGGAGAGGGAGGGTCTGTGTTTAGCGAGGGGACGTATTGGTTTGAGGAAATGGTTGACCTTTGGCCCTGGCTACATGCTTCCTAAATGCCAGAGGGTTGACAGCACACCAACCGTTTCCAACTTCCCTTCAAACACACCTCGGCTCTCCCCCTCCAGAGGAGCAGGCCTGTACATTACGCCAGGACTTTGACACATGCTGTTATTCTAACACATGGCTAATTTTCTCCCTGACACATTGGAAGCCAAGACAAATATTCACTTTCATTCTGCTGTGTGAGTTTTGGATTATAAGACTCAAGGTTTTGACAGCACAGCATGGAAACGGCAGAGCGGGACGTTTGGCCACTGCGGCGGACTGCCGACACTCATCTAAAAGAAATTGCAAATTGTTATGGACACTGAGTACACTTTCGTTTGACGTGAGCGACACGGATGTGTCTGTGTCTTCGGAGAGCATGATTCAGAGTAAACACAGGCTATGAACATTTCCAGAAGCATTCCAGCACTGTGAGAATCAAGGCGTAGCAACATCTGTACGCCCCACACCCCTCCTGATTCAACTTTTGACCACCAGACCGAGCCGAATTTATTCCTAGTTAAATAATGTGCACTGGAATTTAGCAAAATGCATTGCAATGTGCTTTTTTGCTGTATGTGATTTAAGAATGTATAGGGAGGCAGAGAGAGACGTGAGAACCTGAGTAATTTCATATAAATCACGTTTTCCCTTCAATTAAACTTAAGTATTCCCTCCTCAAATGTACGAGACACAGAGAGACTTGAGTCTGTGGTCCACCCATTCTCATTCAATCCCATTTTGACGAACAGCCTCACATCCGAATAGTACCAGTTTATCAGAAAGAACATTTTATTCAGACAGTCGTTTGACACGCAGAAACCACCACTCCTGACAGCTATTCAACGTTTTCTTTCTACATTTCCTGACAGCTGCAGTCAGTTGTTATGGTCCACTTTGACTGTGCTATGTGTTGTACTGCCACGGTCTCTTCTTTGAGTACGCTAAGACAAGGTGCACAAGTTGGACGTTTTAGAATTCTTGGGGTTTGAATAAATTACACAGCTAATATTGTGGGCTCACTATCAAAAGATTAGTCAGATGATATCCAAATTATTTTGTCCACAAATCCCATTAATAGACCAAAATCTACCATGAATTGATCCAACAATATTGTCTGATCTGTGTCTTGTTCCTCCGTGCCGTGATGCCCCATTGAAATCCAAGAACACCCTGTTGCACTGTGTGACATGTCCTTTCATCACCATGAACACACACATTGTAGTTTATTTGGACTCTATCACACTATTTCCTCCTGTTTGAGGAACCTTTGCTAAAAACTGTAGTGATGAGCTGTTTTAGGAAATGATTGAGTCTTTCATAAAATACTAAGTTATATACAAGGTGCATAACTTTTCGATATTAATGAACGTCCGTTACATTCAAGCCATTGCCAAATGAGTTGATACAAAGCTAATTAAGACTATCAGCTCCAAACAACTCTCTCTGGATTTCTCAGTATGGCTATGTTCAGAAAATGGTGTCGTCCAGCGCCAGAAAGTTGAGCAGAGATAATTCCCTCTTCTGAAGAGTCCATGTTTTTTTAATCCTCTGTATCCTCCTTGATAGCAAGCAACTGCGTGGAGGAGGGTCATTACTTAGAATTCCTCATTGGTGCGGCAGAAACTATGCACTATAGCTTTAAATGTACATCTCGTACAACCACAATCCACCCCAACCATCTCCCTACGACTATTGTGTGACCAGTGTTACATTTGCTGACTTATTTGACCCAAACCCCATTTAGCTCATTTAGGGGCCTTGGGTATCCACCGAGGTATTTTTTGACCTACCCAGTTTCCTCTTTCCCTGGGGATTGTAGTTCAGGACTTTTATTGGGATGTTATTTGTGTGAGTGACCATTCCATTTACACTTTGTTCTTTTGAGTGTGGTAGCTATGTCTTCCTGATTGGTAATCCTCCACAGTTCCTCATTTGTGGACTGGATGGGCCACCATAGATTTAGGATGTCATGTAGGCATCTGTTCACAGAATGGATTCAAATCTGATTGTGAATTCTGATTGTGAGGGTTGTGATACCCGAAAAAAAAAAAATGTATCACCAGATTTACAGACGTCTCTTGTAAGTCTGTGGGGGGAAAGTCTTTTTGGGCCCCATGGCATTACATGACAGACAAGAAGTTGTAATTCCAGTTGTTTGGCAGCTATGTCAAATTGGATTCAAAGCCTGGCACACTTTCTGGAGGGCGTGGGACGTCCGCGCAGAGCCTGGGCGTGTACCCTTTGATGGCAGACCCTCATGCCCTCGCCGACAGTATAATTCTGGTTTAAGTAGGTGAAACACTAGAAAAAAAACATTTGCCAAAGAACATAATCCAGACAGCAATTATGTTTCCCTTAGAAATGTAATTAGCAAAACAAAGTAGCAGTATTTACATTCACTTTTTAGAGGGGGGAGCATTTGTCACAGTGCATGTTTTAGTCTTTCAGTTTTAGTAAATATTTTTTTGAAAGTATTTGAGTTGTTTGTGGATTTCATATTTCATATTATTTGTTATGTGTGTGGCCTTTTACCTATTTTTTTAAACACAATGGCAACAAAAAAATGTGCAGGAGTTGACATCAGAGATGTCCATATAATAACAATCAATATTACAAAAAAATTCATCCTAATACTGTACAGTTACAATTACATCTGATTCAAGATGAGATATATGACTGAAGGAAAGCGAACAAAGGCCTCCATACCGAAGTTTACAAAAAAATGCAAGTGCCGTTCCATTTTTCATTGGTGATAATCGGCCGTGTCGACCTGTTCAGCCCTGGGAGTGGTGCCTTTTAATGGCACTGCATGACTAATGGGCCAAAGGTACTCATCCATCAAAGCATGTGAGCCAGCGTCTGTGGGCCACCATACACTCCTTATCCCCAGGGGGGTTAATGGCACTGTACTGTAGCATGGGAAACAGAACCAGGTGTCACCTCACTGTAAAGCTATGCTAATTAGCCAAGCAATAAAAAACACTCAGGCTAATTAAGAAAGAAAAGGCATATAAAAGGAAGGAATGTCAAACTGCGGCTCACAAAAGGAAGGAATGTAGGCGAGCAAACACCAGCTGAGGGTGTGCTGAGCATGCTCCTCTGTGTTTTTATGCGTGCGTGTGCGTGTGTGTGTGTGTGTGTGTGTGTGTGTGTGTGTGTGTGTGTGTGTGTGTGTGTGTTATAGTGTTTGTGTATGGACAGAGGTCCTAATGTATGAGAATATCCAGCCCTTCCACATAGTCTCTGGGGTCTGTTTTCTAATTACAGCCTCTGCCATGTCAGGCCCATTATTCATTTTCTTCCGCAACATTGTTTATTTATTAATCTACGAGACACATTGAATCCAGTGGGTAGCATATTAAAGTTGAAACACGTATTACCCAAAATAGTCCCAAGATGGTAAACAAAAACAGAAAAAAAAACCCGGCATGAAACTTATAATCTTCTAAACTAACCTGCCACCGAGCACCTGTCAGATAAGCCCTGATCCAACCTCTGTTTTGTTTTTCGATAACTCTTGTTTTCTCGGCCTATTGGTTTAACTTGAAGAAGGAAAACCAGACCAATCCACTCATCATCCTATTCTCCCCGACTTCCAAGAACATTGTTTCTTTTGCTGCTATACAATCAACCTTGGGAAAAATGTTTACAGCCACATTATGGAAAATGTTACATTTTTACCTGTTGATAGTGCTAGAAGTTACCTAGTCTATATCCACGATGTTCCACTTCTGGGATTGTTCCGCCAGATGTCCATTACTTTCTGCTTTCTTTGTGTTATAATTCTAACCCCCGGTGGATTTCTGAGGACTATGGTTAACTGCTCCTCAGATCTCTGCAGGGTAAATCCAGACAGCTAGCTAGACTATCTGTCCAATCTGAGTTTTCTGAGCAATCCCAGAAGTGGAACGTGGTGGATAGAAAAAATATTTGTAACTTTTTAAATAGTAAGATGCTTCCTAACTGCGAGGGACATCTAATCGCTCAACGACACGGGAAAAAAAAGTGAGCGTTATGCAGCCACTTTGTTTAGGCACCAAAACGACTAGTTAAGTTTAGGAAAAAGATTCTGGTTGGGTTTAAAACACTCCCAAGAAAGAGGCATTTCCGGGTTGAAAGTCCTTTGTTTTCACAACAACAACCAACACTTACATGTTGCACTTTGTAGTTTGGCTTTTTATGTACTTCTTTGTGATTCTTGCTGTTCTGAGTTTTTACCTTCATGGTTGATGGACTTATTGGAAGTTGCTTTGGATAAAAGAGTCAGCTAAATGAAATGTAATGTAATAAGCCTATGTAGCCTATACTATATGATAGGGAGAGTTTCCCAAGTCACACCAGACATCTTTTTTTGTTTTCAGGACGGTGGCCGCGCGGCGGTGTGAAACCAGCTCTCAAAGCATTTTAACCTGAGCTCTCGTTAAGTTTCAAAATTGGTCACTTCTTTCCCTTCTCTTTTTTGTGTAACACTTCTGTTGAAAAAAATAAAAAATACAAAAATAACCTGTATAATCAGAATTTGCATATCTATTTAAACTCACATGACCAAAAAAAGCTTTTTCATTAACTGCACACTATTAAATATAGTGATTTCTACACATGGCACCTTTAGAGGAAATAATAATTAAGGTACTCTTCCTGGTCTTTATGCCAAAATGAACATTTTCTCCCTCTTCAGATTTTATATGGCTTGTCTCCATTTCATTCTTTACACTTATACATTTAACCTGACAAGGAGAAACCACTTCTCATGATGAACTGTGAGCAGTTAAACTCTCCAGACACACTTGTGATCAGTTGTCATGATTGCGGTCGTTTGCCTGCAGGTGGGGCCTTTAAAGGACCTGTGTGTTTCCTGTTCTGTAAACCACAGTAGTGTGTGGCTGCTTTTGAATCCAAAATCTCTTTTTGCAGTTACAAATTGACAAGGGCAAAAAAAAGCGCTGAAAAGGGAAGTTTGAACATGTTACATGATGTACTGTTAGGAGGAAACATGTCGTTCAACCAGAAAAACTGGAGCAAAACCTTTTCACTCTGAACACAAACGCCAATTTTCATGTTGACTGTATCCAGTGTTCTCCAGCCCAGGGGACCTGTGGAGTTGATCCTGGATGATCTTAGTGTTTTTGTCATTTTATTATAGTGAAAGTAAATGAACTGAAAACCCAAACAAAAATTAGTCCTAATGAGGCAGTTAACAAAAAAAACAAGACAGAACAAACAACTGTAGAAAACGGAGCTGGGGTTGCAGCGATGCCGCAGCAGCACCATGGGCCTGTCAGTCTTTAGAGTTTATGCTCTTTTAGTAAATATTAGGATGCTTTCTTTAAGTGTGATCCCTTCATTTTCAGCCCGTTTATTTACACAGATCAGACACCAGACAGCTGTGGTGTCTTCTTTTCTGTTAAAGCTACACTCCCTACTACGAAACAATCTTTCTTAGCAACTAATGTTTGTACAGTCATAGTCCTGAACCAAATGTAGGCAGATAACTTCACTAGAAATAAGAAAAATTGACACTAATTTTGGAAATATATACCCATAAATGGGTTCATATGATATTGTACAAAAATGCATACGCACCAATTTGTTTGATAGCCTACGGAATTAGGCGGCCGCCGGCTGGTCACGTGACGAGCCGCGTGAGCTGTTGGTCGTATCAGCGGCCGTTGCTAGTTGAGTTTAGCTGACAAAAGGTTAGCGTCATGCGGCGACGACAGTTAAATAGGAACCAAAACAACTAGCTTCATTTAGGAAAAAGATCCTGGTTTGAATTAATAGTGTGTTCCATTTTTACTCAGTGTTCGAAATTTCCAATTCTAAGTCGAGAAATGCTAGCCTGGTCCTACCAGACTCTGGTACATTTCATTTGAACGGACAGTCTGGCCACTCTCCACTGCCATAACCAATCACTAACGTTTGGTCGTGACGTCGGCTTAGCATCGCTAGTGTTCGCCTTATCCAACTCCTTCACCACTAACTGAGCAAGCAGGAAAATCAAACCTTTCCCGAACCCCGCGGGGAAGAGGGCCACAACATCATGGCCACCAGCTCGCATCTTTCTCCGCCGCAACTCAATCTAGCGCACGTCTTCAACGTCATCATTTTCAGCCATTCCCTCTGTTCGCTGATTGGAACGCCAAAGATTTGACCGGAGATAACCCAAGAATATACTGCAAACCCAGACGGTGGACTGAAGGAAAAGGGTTAGGGTTAGGGAGTGAGTTGGGAAGTCGGAGAACCTCACAGTACCCTGAGCAAGCCAACCTCAAAATCCAACATGGCTGCTGCATGCATCACCAGCAGCGAAAGCTTTAGTAATATACAGGTTATTAGCACTGCTGTCGAATTTGTGTATCATTAAATCAGTCTTATACACAGTATTGTCCAACTTCTATCTGTGGACACGTTGTTTATATGCAACAAAAACAACCAAATGCGTTGTTATCAACTGGTATTGCTAACAATGGCTAACCTGGCTAGAGCTTTAACCCCACAGTGAATTACGACTTGTTAAATGGGTGTGACATCATTCTGAGCTACAGTTTCCGACTTCCAAGGTAAATGGAACGCACTATAAAACAATCCCAGAGAACACACATCCGTTTCCTGGGTGAAAGACTTAGATTTTCCCCAGGAAGCAAACTCCGCTCTGTGTTTTATGACCCACCCACCCCCCTCAACTTCCTCCCTACAAGGTCCACAGTGTTCTTATAAAGCAGCAGTCAATGTGGTACATACAGCAAAAAATACGTGGAATACATATGAATAACAGTGTGTTACTTGCCGTACCTATATCGTAGCCTGTACAGTGATGTCATCACACTCGCAGATTTTTTTAAAACTTGCTTTCAAAACAGACTTTTAGCACTAAAGACAAACTGAAGTTTTTGCAGTGCACTAGTAGAACTGCATGCCTAATATGCATGTTTACATACTGCATAGTCTGGATCAACAAAACACTTCCAGGAAAAAGTCTGACATCCGTCTCTCATCTTCCGCTCTCACTGTGTTGCCATTCTCGAACACCAAACCTCGAACTAGCAAGCACTACACTGGCAAGAGCAAACGACGTTTAACCATGTATCGAGCTGATTTAAATAGCTCACGTTATTGTGTGAACAGTTAACTGTTTTGCAGAGCCATCGTCGCCCAAGAAAGAGGCATTTCTGGGTTGAAAGTCCTTTGTTTTCCCCGGGAACGCTAACTACACTCACCGGCTTGAATGTGCTGTTTTATTTCACTTCTTTAAGTAATAAATGGAAAACATTGTCCCCCTTTTTTTGTGCTGATCCGAAAATTGATCCGATCCATGTGTGATGTGTGAACAGTTAACTGTTTTGCAGAGCCATCGTCGCTGTGTCCGGAGCTTAGCGCCGCCCAAGACCATTGTGATTGGTTTAAAGAAATGCAAACAACCCAGTGCGTTTTTTATTTTTATTTTTCCACCTATCCCAGAATGTGTCTGTGATATAGCCAGACGTTACTCTGCAGCGCTGTGGAGATAGGTCTGGCAATGCAAGACTACATATTGCGAAACTTCATTAACAGTCATTTACTAAATGTATTCCCCTAAAGGAGACACTGCCAAAGCAGTTCAGTAACTTTTCAGTACCTTGGTACTTTTCTTTGGTATCCCTGACATTTGCAGACCCTTCACCAGCAACCAGACTTTCTAAATATTTAAACACAAGCAGTCTACAACAGTTTATACCCAGTCTGAATTTCTGAGAGGTTGGTACTTCAGACCATCATCATAACTCACTTTCACTGTTCCCATCAACAATAACATTGGATGCATTTAGAAACACATCGCAGCAGAGTTTGAGCCTGGAAAGCTCAGCACAAGAATGTACCACAGAAATAAAATGAATAGAGAGGACATTCCTGGTCCGCTAAGCCGCTGCTGCTTGGTCTAACAATCCCTCGTTCTTACCCTCCGGAGAATGTCCTCCCAAACGGCATCTGCCTCTCCTCTCAGCCAGCGGCAACAAGTTCTCCAAACTAACGACGACATGGTTTATTTGTTACCTACCCACAAATGTAAGACAGTTCTATCATGACTTTCTATATAAAGCTTTGTTTATGCATGGAAGCCATTTAGAATTTAGACAAGAGTACTACACTCAAGATCATCATGTCAAGAATGAATGAAAGAATGGTTTCAGGGAAACTTTCCACATTTACTGCACACTTTTAGTACAAGGACACTACCAGCGTTTATGCATGTTTGTGCCCATTTACCCCGAATGTACATTTTTCTAGGAATAATAATTTTCCAAAGCATTTTAAACTATTTTTGTCCTTGTGATCAAAAAAGTCAGGCTTCTAATTAATAAACTGCAAATTTTTCCATAACCACTTAAAATACTATTTCTAAGTGTCAAAATCATAGCAGGGCACCTCAGATAGGTCAACCGTCAAACTACTGTTCTAAGGGCTTCCCTTTTTTTTGTAACAGTAACTGGTGAAACTAATCCAAGTGGGTCAAGGCGTGGTCACACTAGCTTTTTAAATGTTGAAATGTTGAGGTGAAATCAATTTAATTTCAATTCAAGTTGATTTTTTAAGTGGATATATTCATTTATCCCAGGATAGTGTAATCTACAATACATCTAAAAATGTTTCTTTTATGTATGTGTGTTCTGATTTGACTGAGTTGTGACTCAAAGAAAGTGTATGACTTTTGGTTAAAGCAATCAGTCTGTAAAGTGTAATACGGTATCTTAACCAGTTCCCCGATATGTGCGTCACAGCTGCAGCTCCAACACTTCCTGTTGTTAAAGTACCTGCATGCACCTGTCCCTTTCACCACCAAAGCGACTTCCAATAAGTCCATCAACCATGAAGGTAAAAACTCAGAGCAACAAGAATCACAAAGAAGTACATTAGCTTCAAAAAAGCCAAACTACAAAGTGCAACATGTAAGTGTTGGTTGTTGTTTTTTATCACTAGGGGTGCGACGGCTCACAAAACTCACAGTTCAGAACGGATCATGCTTTTGAGTCATGGATCGGATACATTTTCGGATCAGCACAAAAACAGGGGGACTATATATATATATATATATATATATATATATATATATATATATATATATATATATATTTTTTTTTAAATGTTTTCCATTTATTACTTAAAGAAGTGAAATAAAACAGGGCATTCAAGCCGGTGAGTGTAGTTAGCTTTCCCGGGGAAAACAAAGGACTTTCAATCCTGAAATGCCTCTTTCTTCGGAGTTTTTTAAACCTTGTGTCCTTGTGATACCTGCAAGGCTAGTTAGGTAACTTCTAGTCTCACATTGCCTAGTCTATATCCACGATATTCCACTTCCGGGATTGCTCCATTGCCGACAGAAATTCTGCCGGATTTCACTCATTAAGGCCTTGGGCTTCCTTTATCTCACACAGTCGCAGCTTGAGAACCTTTGTGTTATACCATTTTATTAGACTATGAATCCAAAACTACAGACCAGACGTTTGAGGTTTTGAGTCACTTTTTGTCTCTTGACTTTCTCAGTTAGCCTATAGTTTAAAATATTTATAAAAGTTGTTTGAAACTTCATGCCCTTGCCTTAAGCACAGAATCCTGCAGAGAGAGAGAGAGAGACAAAAATCAGTTCTGACATCAAGCATCTTAATTTCATGATTTAATCAGACAGGTTTAAAAGGTGTAGCACCGTTCTTGGGGTCGTAGATGAAGTCTGGTTCTCTGGAGAAGCCGAGGCAGCTCGCCTGCTGCTTGAAATGTTCGAGTTCAGAGTCCTTCACGGTGGGCTCTTTGCCTGGAAACATAGCAAAAATAAATGAGTATTTTAGATATAAAATGTTATTTTTTCTCAGGCTCCTTCATACCTACCTATCAAATAAATGGCACGAACGTTGACCTCTTCCCCTGTAACGTCTATGTTGATGTTTAATTGCTTAAATAACTTGTCGAGGTTTCTGGCGGTGGTGTTGACGCTCAAGATGAAACAGCCATCACAGCTCGGCAGCAAGTAGAATTCCGAAAAGACCATGTCGCCCACTGAGGACAGAAACAAAGTCAGAACAGTTTACACCTTACACAGCGTCTGTACTTGACGGATTTTCTAGAGAAACTGAATATTTGAGCGGTAAATCACACACTTCACATTTGATTGGACCGCTAAAAAGTGGGAAGAGTTTAGGTCAGTTCTGAGGGTTGTTGGCATCGGCTCAACACAAATTTCCCTCAACTTAGAAACAGGAGCAGGACGATCGATTAATGGGAAACTTTACTGATTTTCAAACTGCTCTGTCACTGCAGCACTGGCAGTACATGCAAATTAACACCATGCAGATCAACAAATACAACCAATGGTTCATGAAGCCTTTTTGGGCATCACTAATTGAAAGACTATAAGCATCTGAATGCAACATGATCTGCCACAGGACTAACAAACATGTAGAAACAGTATCGTGTTTGATAGGGTATCTTACCTGACCCTGATGCAGTGTTGCCATCAATGGTTACATTGATAGCTAGGTCCACACAGGTTCCATTTCTGAGAAAAAAACAAGAGGAAAAGGTGAGTTCAAATTCTGACATAGCTGTTTCATGACTTTCTTATCCATGTTGTCTTAAAAAGTTAAGATTTCTTCACTTATGAATACTGAATGACATTTAAAAGCTTGGAAAAGGTTAGTTAGTGGATCTTAAGTTAGGATTGTTTCGTCAAACTACTTCCGAGATCAAGATGTTTGACCTTTAGGAACATTTTGTTCTAAGAACTGCAAAAATCCCTCCTGTCGGAAAGCCCCTAATGATACACCGTCTAAAAATACAAACAGCCAGAGAAAATCCTACCGTGGTCCTCATAACGGCCGCTTCTAAGAGATTGACAGGAGAGTGTTTGATTACGTGTCCAAAAAACAAAATGATGGGATGCCCTTTACCAGAGCAGTAATTCAGCTGAAGGCCTTGGAAATATTTACCATTAATTTAAATGTGACACTTTCATCTTAAAAAAATATTTAAAAGATGTTAAAAACAACAGCTTACCTTGTTTTATTCTGTGTTTTTATTAGAATTATTTTCAAATACAATTTTTTTCTTTATAAAAACAAGATTTTGTCTTCATTTTTCCAAAAATGAGTCTTGAAAGAGTGGGCCCTAAAACATGCCCTAAACATATTCGTTGTAAATCTTTACAACCATTCACCGAACAACCAAGCAGGCCTGCCTGGTTGGACCATCCAAATCTTTCTTCAAAACTTTCCATTTTCAGCATGTAACGTTAGCTTGCTAGCTCGGAGGATCCCGGTTGTTGTTCCTCGAAGCGACCGGAGTTTAGAACGTAAACACAAAGAAACTGGAAGGTGGAGACACCCAGCTTAACCTCCAGCGGCACAGCAACTATACGTTAAATGAACCGGCGTCGATCCAGACTACACTTAGGTTGATTCAAAAGGTATTAGTGATAATAACGGAGTATCATTTGTATAGTGGTGTAACTGGATGTTATTATTAGGAAATAAGTGAGCCAGGAGCCGCATATAGAAAAATGATGAATAATGGATGTAAGCAGGAAAAGTGATCACCTTTAGCACTTGTTTAACAATGTTAAATATGTGTTTTCTTCCCTCAAATGTTTTCTTAATTATAATTTGCATACATTATTATGTTGTGTATTTGTACAGTCATCAACTCACATCTTGTCCTTCTCAGATAAAACAACTACATTTGGGCTGGATGGTGATTGAGTCACATTCACCCAGACGCTCTCTGTTGCATTCAGAATGGCATCAAATCCTTCACCATCAGCGTAACCCGCAATAGTGGTCCACCTGCCATACATCTGCACACAAACATGAAGTAATTTAGTCACAAGTTACATAAACATTTATATTGAAACTTTGGGATAAGGGCAAAAGTACCAAAAATGTCAAAAGGTACCTAGAACTAACAGAGTTTTTGTGCAAAGGTGTCAGTGCAATGGAGACATCAGAGCTAGCATTAAGGGGCTGCTGACAGATAGCCATAAGTCACCTTAGCAGCTGGGCTGTTAGCTGCTGAGATGACAGGTCCTCACATCTTCGAAACCCAGAGGCAGTTTCAAATTGAACACATATTAGAAAACAAAATGGTTGTGTGTTGGATATATATGTGGGGAAAAACCTGGTTTAACAATAGCCTACTACTGTTGTAACAGTATTTCCAGAATCCTCAAACACTCAACCATCTGGATGAAAAAAGGTTTGTCCACTGCACGCTAAAAATCTTTTTTCAACCAAACAAAAATGGTAGCCAGTGGCTACATGGATTAAAAACAGAGTTACATCTTGGGAAATTGGTTAAAATATTTTTTTTTATTGTGTAAGGGTTTACATATTTATTTCTTATCATGCATGTATTTATCTTTAAGAGAAATGCATGCTTAGCTCTGACTCAAATGTGATGCCAATCCTTAAGAGGCACAAACTGTGGAAGAACTTTTCAAAATGCTGAATAATGCTTTAATGCCTCAATGCTAATGCCTAATACACAAACCCAAAGACCAAGGCAGTAGAACGATGAAGGCTTACCATTGACGGTTCAATCAGAAGCAAAGGCTTCACCAAGGGTTGGCATTCTTCAGGCGTCAGGGCCGAACTGCTCAGAAACAGTCCCGCTACCAGAAAATAACTGCAGAGCCACAGATTCATGATGAGACAGCTGATCAGCTTAAAAATATAACTGAAAAAAACCCACCAAGCACAGATGATAGCTGTCACGAAAGTAATGATGACTGAGCGTCAGAGAGGTGGTCAGCCTTTATAGACGCTGCTGGTGGCACAGTTACAAGCTTCTGTTGTGCAAGCGATAGTTCACTGCCAGCATACCTCTCTGCAGCTTCAAATGGGGTTCCAAGGTTTGCTGTGTGTGTAGGATTTCATAACACTGTTGTTTTGTGGATTAATCATTTATACTGATTTGTTTGAGTTGCCTGTGACCACCAATGCCTACATTGACTATAGTCCAACACAGGACTGCTTAAATCCAGCTAAAACCAGGACTGACCTTTGCCATATACTGCTGTAATATCCAAAACTCCATTATTTACTGTGGGTCGTGGCTTCACATCTTAATGCACAATAAAGTCAGAAAAACGAGAATTTGCCCAAATAAAGTTTCTTAATGGTATGATGAACACAAGAAGGTCGGACTGGCTACTCTAGACTGAAATGCTTATTAAGCTGGTAGTAGGCTATGACCATGTTGTGACCGCTTTTGGGCCTGGCCAGAGTACAGATGTTACTAAAGTAGACGAGAAGATTGCTTAAAATCTGTCCCCAACTTTCAGCTGGAGAGAACATCATGCATGCCCTCGAATCATACCCTGGATCAACAGTAAAAAGAAGAGCTAGACATTTTGCACTATAGTCAGGGTGTGACAAAACCAACTTCACGGCCCCCACTGACGTGTGTTGTCATCATGCCAAATAACTATTGAAATTTTGCTGATTTACTAGACCCAGAGCCGCTGAAAGACTAACTAGCCCCGTTTGACATGTTAGCTAAATTAGCTCATGGTAGCTTAGACTGCGGTTAGATTTTTGTAGTATGCAGTTCGGGACTACAAATACAAAAATCTGTCTGCTTGTTTAGGTACACATTCAGCCCGTTGGAATAGAAGAACACACCAGAATAGGCCTGCTTAGTAAGCTGTATGTGATGGCCGCATTCCTACACTTATAAAATGCAATTCAATGTGGAAATAATCCAAGTATTCAGAATACGTTACTCAGATTGAATAACGTAACGGAATACATTACAAATGACATTTTTGGACATGTCTTCTGTATTCTGTAACGGAATACGTTTTGAAAGTATCCTTCCCAACACTGTGCATGGAAGCCATTCAGAATTTAGACAGAGTACTACACTCAAGATCATCATGTAAACAATAAATGAAAGAATGGTTTCAGGGAATCTTTCCACATTTACTGCACACTTTATTAGTACAAGGACACTACCAGGGTATATGCATGTTTGTGCCCATTTACCCCAAAAG
Organism: Sander vitreus; assembly: GCF_031162955.1. Taxonomy (NCBI): domain Eukaryota; kingdom Metazoa; phylum Chordata; class Actinopteri; order Perciformes; family Percidae; genus Sander; species Sander vitreus. The sequence goes on along the minus strand of NC_135870.1, from coordinate 24,727,990 downwards.
CATTTAAAAAAATGTTTTTTCCTTGTGATCAAAACAGTCAGGCTGCTAATTACTAAACTGCTAATTTTATGTAAGTGTCAAAATTATAGCAGGGCGCCTCAGATAAGTCAACCGTCAAACCACTGTTCTAAGGGCTTCCCTTCTTTTGTTACATTAACAGTAACTGGTGACACTAATCCAAGCCTTAACTAACTTGGATTTATTCATTTAACCCAGGATAGTGTAATCTACAATACATCTAAAAATGTTTCTTTTATGTATGTGTGTTCTGATTTGACTGAGTTGTGACTCAAAGAAAGTATATGACTTTTGGTTAAAGCAATCAGTCTGTAAAGTGTAATACGGTATCTTAACCAGTTCCCCGATATGTGTGTCACAGCTACAGCTCCAACACCTCCTGTTGTTAAAGTACCTGCATGAACCTGTCCCTTTCACCTCACACATTATATTTAGCTCACACAGTCACAGCTTGAGAACCTTTGTGTTATACCATTTATTTAAACTATGAATCTACAAGTACGGACCAGACGTTTGATGTTTTACGTCACTTTTTGTCTCTTGACTTCGTGAGTTAACCTATATAAAAGTTGGTCGAAACTTCATGCCCTCGGCTTAAGCACAGAATCCTGCTGAGAGAAAGAGAGAGAAAGAAATCAGTTCTGTCAGATCATCAGCATCTTAATTTCATGATTTAATCAGACAGGTTTAAAAGGTGTAGCACCGTTCTTGGGGTCGTAGATGAAGTCTGGTTCTCTGGAGAAGCCGAGGCAGCTCGCCTGCTGCTTGAAATGTTCGAGTTCAGAGTCCTTCAGGGTGGGCTCTTTGCCTGGAAACATAGCAAAAATAAATGAGTATTTTAGATATAAAATGTTATTTTCTCTCAGGCTCCTTCATACCTACCTATCAAATAAATGGCACGAACATTGACCTCTTCCCCTGTAACGTCTATGTTGAAGTTTAATTGCTGAAATAACTTGTCGAGGTTTCTGGCGGTGGTGTTGACGCTCAAGATGAAACAGCCGTCACAGCTCGGCAGCAAGTAGAATTCCGAAAAGACCATGTCGCCCACTGAGGACAGAAACAAAGTCAGAACAGTTTAAAATCCCAGTAAAATGGACGAAGGAGCACCTTTAGCGTCTGTACTGTGATGTATTTTCTAGAGAAACTGAATATTTGAGCGGTAAATCACACACTTCACATTTGATTGGACCGCTAAAAAGTGGGAAGAGTTTAGGTCAGTTCTGAGGGTTGTTGGCATCGGCTCAACACAAATTTCCCTCAACTTAGAAACAGGAGCAGGACGAAAGATTAATGGGAAACTTTACTGATTTTCAAACTGCTCTGTCACTGCAGCACTGGCAGTACATGCAGATTAACACCATGCAGATCAACAAATACAACCAATGGTTCATGAAGCCTTTTTGGGCATCACTAATTGAAAGACTATAAGCATCTGAATGCAACATGATCTGCCACAGGACTAACAAACATGTAGAAACAGTATTGTGTTTGATAGGGTATCTTACCTGACCCTGATGCAGTGTTGCCATCAATGGTTACATTGACAGCTAGGTCCACACAGGTTCCATTTCTGAGGAAAACAACAAGAGGAAAAGGTGAGTTCATATTCTGACAGATCTGTTTTATGACTTTCTTATCAATGTTGTCTTAAAAAGTTAAGATTTCTTCACTTATGAATACTGAATGACATTTAAAAGCTTGGAGAAGGCTAGTTAGTGGACCGTAAGTTAGGATTGTTTCGTCAAACTACTTCCGAGATCAAGATGTTTGACCTTTAAACCAACGCAGACAAGAAGTATGTAATTTACCAATATTCAAAATATGACTCCTGAGCTCTCATGTTGGGTTTGGATGAGTTTGGATCAAAGGAAGCACATTTCCAGGATAATTGCCTGACATCCGGATGTACCCCAACTTCCGCTTTCTGTGTGTTGCCGTTCACAAAACCACTGCTTAAGGGAAACAACAACAAACTTCGAGCTAGCAAGCTTAACGCTGAAAATGGCAATTTTTGAAGAAAAAGCCCAACCAGAGCTTGTATGGGCCTTTCATCAGTAAAGTAAATCAGTTGAAGACAGAGTTAAAGGAGGTTGTAAAGAGCCTCCCCCCCCAAAAAAACCTTCTTTCTTTCTTTTATCTGCAGCGTACCACCACTGTCCAGGATGCGTCGGATGGCTTTGGAGTGTGGCTGTGAACTGGGGCCATTAGCGGTGTCAGTGTTGTGACGTTGGTTATTGTAGAGTAAGGTCTGGCCCCTCCACACATGGTCAGGGGTTGTTTGCCTTTCTTTAAACCAATCACAATCGTCTTGGCCGGCGCTAATCTCCAGTCGCAAAGACAATGGATCTGTAAAATGGTCTTGGGGAGGAACTTGTTTTGGTCTAAAGAAAACGTCACATACAATATTAAATGTTAACTGTTCACTCAATACAGTAACATTGAGCTATTTAAATTAGCTGGAGACTTGGTTGAATGTAATTCACTCTTACCAGTGGATCAAGTGTGTACTTTGTCGACAACAAATCCTTGTCCCAAAACGTCCCAGTTAGAGAGTACCGTATTAGTCTGAATATAAGACTTTTTGTTTTCTTAACTATAATTTGCATACATTATTATGTTGTGTATTTGTACTGTCATCAACTCACATCTTGTCCTTCTCATATAAAAGAACTACATTTGGGCTGGATGGTGATTGAGTCACATTCACCCAGATGCTCTCTGTTGCCAGTAGAAGGGCATTTAATCCTTCACCATCAACGTAACCTGCAAAAGTGGTCCACCTGCCATACATCTGCATACAAACATGAAGTAATTTAGTCACAAAAGACATCAATATTTATATAGCTATTGAGACTTTGGGATAAGGGCAAAATTACCAAAAAATTCAAAAGGTACCTAGAACTAACTGAAAAAGTTTTTGGGCAAAGGTAGTGTCAGTGCAATGGAGACATCAGAGCTAGCATTAAGGGGCTGCTGTGACCTTAGCAGCTGGGCTGTTAGCTGCTGAGATGACAGGTCCTCACATCTTCAAAACTCCAGAGGCAAAGTTTCAAATTTAACACATATTAGAAAGCAAAATGGTTGCGTGTTGGATACATATGTGTGGATGTTTGAAAAACCTGGTTTAACAATAGCCTACTACTGTTGTAACAGTATTTCCAGAATCCTCAAACACTCAACCATCTGGAGGAAGGTTTGTCCACTGCACGCTAAAAAAGTCTTTTAAACCAAACAAAAACAGAAAAACAGAGTTACGTCTTGGATAATTGGTTAAAATATTTTTTTTATTGTGTAAAGGTTTACATGTTTATTTCTTATCATGCATGTATTTATCTTTATGAGAAATGCATGCTTAGCTCTGACTCAAATGTGATGCCAATCCTTGAGAGGCACAAACTGTGGAAGAACTTTCCAAAACGCTGAATAATGCTTTAATGCCTCAATGCTAATGCCTAATACACAAACCCAAAGACCAAGGCAGTAGAACGATGAAGGCTTACCATTGACGGTTCAATCAGAAGCAAAGGCTTCACCAAGTGTTGGCATTCTTCAGGCGTCAGGGCCGAACTGCTCAGAAACAGTCCCGCTACCAGAAAATAACTGCAGAGCCACAGATTCATGATGATACAGCTGATCAACTTCAAAATATAACTGAAAAAAAATCCACCAAGGACAGATGATAGCTGTCACGAATGTAATGATGACTGAGCGTCAGAGAGGTGGTCAGCCTTTATAGAAGCAGCTAGTGGCGCAGTTACAAGCTTCTGTTGTGCAAGCAATATTTCACTGCCAGCATACCTCTCTGCAGGTTCAAATGGGGTTCCAAGGTTTGCTGTGTGTGTAGGATTTCACATCAACACTGTTGTTTTGTGGATTAATCATTCATACTGATTTGTTCAAGAGGTTGTGGCTGCAGGCCTCCACTGTGAGGTCGCTCCCGCCGCAGGCTCCACTCTCAAGCCACTTCTACTGTCAGGACAGGAAACACATAGGATACATTTCAAAATAAAATCGTGAATGCACTTCCGGTTCAATCGCTTTCCTCACAAATGCATTAATTAGTAAACAAAATGACGTAAAATCTATCAATTCCTTATCTATAGTATATATCGTTTTTATTTATATAGTAAACTTTTGTTTTGTTTGTCATCTTTGTTCTGTGTTTTACTTTTATGTTGCGCATGAGCCCCAACGTGGGCATTTTGATTTATTCTGTCCAAAAAAGCCACCCATAACCTATTAATTCAAAGAAAAAAAATAAAGCTTTTGATTTGGACAACTGAAGCATTAGCCTTTGTCTTTTTCAAAACACTTCTCATTAATGATTGCCATATATGTAGACTAATATACACTGCACTGCGTAACTTTACAACTTAGTCATTATGAAAAACAAACGGATGACATGACTCGGGGCTCAATTGTCTTTGTAGCTTACTATGAAGCTGAGGACATTGAAAAGAGGTCATCAAATAGTTGATCAATGAAAACAATGTAGGGCAGGAATAACATTGGTCAGTGCACACATTTTCTTTTAAGTTATTACTCATATTCATAAGCCAACATCTCATAAGATGTCATAGGCCTATACATTTTATTGTGTACTATAGAGTATATACATTACTTCGCTGCCTTTTCATTATCATTTAACTTTGATTTTATTGCACTGCTCTTTTTCTATATATTTTTTTCAATTTGTTTTTCTGTTGTGTTATTCTGTATTTTTATTCTTAACCACCATACATTTCATTTTTGGTTCTATGTCTATGCTAATGATGTTCTTGTGCTGCTGGAACCACCAGACTACTAGTACCACTAGATACAACCCTAACTCTTGATATCTACAGTATAATCCAAGTCAATTATTAAGTGATCAATGAGAAAAACATAAAAAAACACACCAAGTCACAACATGATCAAATGTTCTGTAGCCCTTTTATTCTCGAACACAAACTCACTCATCTGCGTGACATTCACAATAGGCCAAATTATTTCTTTTGTCCATTATTTCCTCACAGAATTTCCACATGTCTTCAGTGCTGTAAAATGTCAATTTGAAGGGCTCCAGGATTGATTCCTTTTCATGGTCAACCATTTCATCTTTCCACAACCTCCCATACTGCAGAGCAGCCTCAGCCTGGTTCTCCTCCCCCATGTACAGAACATCAGGCAGGTCCACTTTGGGGGCAGTGGAACTAACTGCAACATGTTGTGCAGCGTTCCACTGCAGGCTTTCCACCACATGGAATGATTGAATGATGCATCTAAAAAGGATATAAAATGCATCGTGTTTGAATTATAGTACATGAACTTCAATTCAAAATTAATGTATACAGCTTGCAAACTTAGATTGTCTTTGCTTACAGGTAAAATGGCCACTTGCACCATGTAGTGTAAAGGAGGCCTTACTTATGTAGAAGTAGTAATAATGACTATGAAAATATTTCACTACGGGTTAAAGTCCGACATTCAAAAATGTACTTAAGTGAAAGTGGCTAAAACAAGACACTTAAGTAATTTAGTATGTTATGTTAGAAGCAAAATATACTCAAGTATCAAAAATAAAAATGCACTAAAACGTGAATAATCACTGAGAACTTAAGGTGTTGATGCTAACCGCCATTGGTGAAAGTTAACTTTGACGTTATCTAACATATCTTCAAAACGACAACCCAACCGACATGTAACATTCGGTAATTTGCATCATTAATGACTTCTATAACGTTACTATTTTACAGCACCTATATTGACGAAGAACACAAGAAACCATGCATTTACTTTGTGTGGATAAACAATCAGCAAATCAACAAATCAGCTACTCACCGCTACTCGGGACATATGCTGACTCGCTGGTCTCCCTAGAATTAAAAGGCAGGTAAAAAAAAAAAAAAAAAAAGTCTGCACTTCCCGTCCTGACAGTGAGGGGTTCTGACAGTGGGGCCTGCACCGGAAGCGACCTCACAGTGGAGGCCTGCAGCCAGGTGCCTCTCGATTTGTTTGCGTTGCCTGTGACCACCAATGCCTAACTTGACTATAGTCCAACACAGGACTGCTAAAACCAAGACTGACCTTTGCCATATAACTGCTGTAATATCCAAAACTCCATTATTTACTGTGGGTCATGGCTTCACATCATAATGCACAATAAATTCAGAAAAACAACAATTTGCCCAAATAAAGTTTCTTAATGGTATGATGAACACAAGAAGGTCGGACTGGCTACTCTAGACTGAAATGCTTATTAAGCTGGTAGTAGGCTATGACCATGTTGTGACCGCTTTTGGGCCTGGCCACAGATGTTACTAAAGAAGATGAGAGGATTGCTTAAAAATCCGCCCCCAACTTTCAGCTGCAGAGAACATTATGCATGCCCTCGAATCATACCCTGGATCAACAGTAAAAAGAAGAGCTAGACATTTTGCACTATAGTCAGGGTGTGACAAAACCAGCGATTGTATTATACCTGTCTACATTTAAAAAAAACAATCTCTTGAGTTAGACTTGAAGGCAGCTGAATACATTTTTAAAATAAAATCTATTTTGTGTTTGTCAACGTTATCAGCGTATCAACCATTTGCTACCAGCTGCCACCAATTTGACTCCCAGAATTCTAGTGCCTTTCTAGTTACTTTGTACCATTTTGTACTAATTCTACCAAATTCTGTCAATTGTACTAATTAATAATGGGCAATGTAGATATTGCATTAAAGATCAGCCACTTCTTTCTACAACAGTCGAGAACCCTTTTGCAATTATGTAAGCACATAATGTAATCTGAAAACTGCTGCTCTGATTAAAAAAACAATGCAACTGATCTCAGCTGGTATTCTGTCTGGAATGGAGTGGAATGGAAATTTCTAAGTGACCCCAAACTTTTGACCGGTAGTGTACATTGTTGGGAAGTGATTGTCTTCATACAGTCAGTCTCAGCCAGCTGCAACAGACTTTACCAACAAGTTCTCCAAACCAACAAAAATATGGTTTATTTGTTCCTACCCACAAATACAACCCACAGGAGTGTTTTTATCAATTAGCGCCCCTAGCGTTGGCATTAATACAACGTCATGTCTAAACCAGAGAACGTTGGTCTCAGTTTTGAACGTGAAGTTCGCAATTTTAAACAGTTCTTTAACATTGTGAAATGGTCGCAGTTTGGTTATGTTTAGGCACTACTTAGTTAAGTTTAGTAAAAGGTCATGGTTTGGGTTAAAATCAGACGTTACTTCACTTCCTGAAGGTTACGCACATCACGCTGAACGAGAAGTTTAAGTTAAAAATTAACTCAAAATAACCTTTTATCCTTAAACCCCAGTCTTCCGGGTGAAAGTACTGTTCTTGTTTGACCAATCCACCACCCCAACCGACCCTGAAATGTAAAATAGGTCGTAATTGTTGCTTGTACAAGCAACTTTTGGGAGCGTTTTTCAGTGTAGGACAGTCTCCCCTTTACAGCCCCCACTGATGTGTGTTGTCATCATGACAAATAACTGCTATTGAATTTTGTTTTGTACTAGTAAAATGACCACAGCAATCAGCTCAATGTCCTTTCCATCCATTAGTTTTTCTATAGTTTGTACATTACAAGAGAAGAAGAAACATGTAAGACAGTTCTATCATGACTTTCTAGATAAGGCTGCGTGTATGCATGGAAGCCATTCAGAATTTAGACACTACACTCAAAATCATCATGTCAACAATAAATGAAAGAATGGTTTCAGGGAATCTTTCCACATTTACTGCACACTTTATTAGTACAAGGACACTACCAGGGTATATGCTTGTTTGTGCCCATTTACCCCAAATGTAAATTTTTGTAGGAATAATAATTTTCCAAAGCATTTTAAACATTTTTTTCCCCTTGTGATCACAAAAGTCAGGCTGCTAATTACTAAACTGCTATTTTTATTTTTAAAAGTGTCAAAATTATAGCAGGGCGCCTCAGATAAGTCAACCGTCAAACCAGTTCTAAGGGCTTCCCTTCTTTTGTTACATTAACAGTAACTGGTGAAACTAATCCAAGCCTTAACTAACTTGGATTTATTCATTTATCCCAGGATAGTGTAATCTACAATACATCTAAAAATGTTTCTTTTATGTATGTGTGTTATGATTTGACTGAGTTGTGACTCAAAGAAAGTGTATGACTTTTGGTTAAAGCAATCAGTCTGTAAAGTGTAATACGGTATCTTAACCAGTTCCCCGATATGTGCGTCACAGCTACAGCTCCAACACCTCCTGTTGTTAAAGTACCTGCATGCACCTGTCCCTTTCACCTCACACACTATATTTAGCTCACACAGTCACAGCTTGAGAACCTTTGTGTTATACCATTTATTTCAACAATGATTCCAAAACTACAGAACAGACGTTTGATGTTTTGAGTCACTTTTTGTCTCTTGACTTTCTCAGTTAGCCTATAGTTTAAAATATTTATAGAAGTTGGTCGAAACTTCATGCCCTTGCCTTAAGCACAGAATCCTGCAGAGGGAAAGAGAGAGAAAGAAATCAGTTCTGTCTGACATCGAGCATCTTAATTTCATGATTTAATCAGACAGGTTTAAAAGGTGTAGCACCGTTCTTGGGGTCGTAGATGAAGTCTGGTTCTCTGGAGAAGCCAAGGCAGCTCGCCTGCTGCTTGAAATGTTCGAGTTCAGAGTCCTTCACGGTGGGCTCTTTGCCTGGAAACATAGCAAAAATAAATGAGTATTTTAGATATAAAATGTTATTTTCTCTCAGGCTCCTTCATACCTACCTATCAAATAAATGGCACGAATTTTGACCTCTTCCCCTGTAACGTCTATGTTGATGTTTAATTGCTGTAATAACTTGTCGAGGTTTCTTGCGGTGGTGTTGACGCCCAAGATGAAACAGCCGTCACAGCTCGGCAGCAAGTAGAATTCCGAAAAGACCATGTCGCCCACTGAGGACAGAAACAAAGTCAGAACAGTTTAAAATCCCAGTAAAATGTACATTGGAGCACATTTAGTGTCTGTTCTGATGTATTTTCTAGAGAATATTTGAGCGGTAAATCACGCACTTTTCACATTTTCACATTTGATTGGACCGCTAAAAAGTGGGAAGAGTTTAACTTCCCTCAACTTAGAAACAGGAGCAGGACGAAAGATTAATGGGAAACTTTGCTGATTTTCAAACTGCTCTGTCACTGCAGCACTGGCAGTACATGCAGATTAACACCATGCAGATCAACAAATACAACCAATGGTTCATGAAGCCTTTTTGGGAATCACTAATTGAAAGACTATAAGCATCTGAAGGCAACATGATCTGCCACAGGACTAACAAACATGTAGAAACAGTATCGTGTTTGATAGGGTATCTTACATGACCCTGATGCAGTGTTGCCATCAATGGTTAAATTGAGAGCTAGGTCCACACAGGTTCCATTTCTGAGGAAAACAACAAGAGGAAAAGGTGAGTTCATATTCTGACATATCTGTTTTATGACTTTCTTATCAATGTTGTCTTAAAAAGTTAAGATTTCTTCACTTATGAATACTAAATGACATTTAAAAGCTTTGAAAAGGCTAGTTAGTGGACCTTAAGTTAGGATTGTTTTGTCAAACTACTTCTGAGATCAAGATTTGACCTTTAAAGGAACACGCCGACTTATTGGGACTTTAGCTTATTCACCGTAACCCCCAGAGTTAGATAAGTACATACATAAATACATTCTTCATCTCCGTGCGTGTTGTAACTCTGTCCAACGGCTCCACTGGTAGCTTAGCCTAGCACGGATCCTGAAGGTAATCGGTTCCAACTAGCCAACTGCTCCAAATAAGTGACAAAATAATGGCAACATGTTCCTATTTACATGTTGTGATTTGTATAGTCACAGCGTGTACAAATAACAAGGTCAATGAGACACCGCCATCTTCTAACTGTTTATAAACTGGGAACTATATTCTCAGAAAGGTGAAGCATTGCTGCTCTGCGCAGGCCTTCTCAGGTGCTGCAAGCATATCACTCCGCCCAAGTAGTAGAAGTAGCACTGTACACGGAAATATTTACAGTTAATTTAAATGTGATACTTTCATCTAAAAAAAATTTATTTAAAAGATGTTAAAAACTACAGCCTACGTTGTTTTATTCAATGTGTTTTTATTAGAATTATTTTCAAATGAAATTATTTTCTTTATAAAAACAAGATTCGGTCTTCAAAAAGTATTTTTCCAAAAATGAGTCTTGAAAGAGTAGGGGTCATCTTATAATCAGGGTCGTCTTATATTCGGACCAATATGGTAAATGCCCTAAACATATTCGTTGTTAATCTTTACAACCATTCACCGAACAACCAAGCAGGCCTGCCTGGTTGGACCATCCAAATCTTTCTTCAAAACTTTCCATTTTCAGCATGTAACATTAGCTTGCTAGCTCGGAGGATCCCGGTTGTTGTTCCTCGAAGCGACCGGAGTTTAGAACGTAAACACAAAGAAACTGGAAGGTGGAGACACCCAGCTTAACCTCCAGCGGCACAGCAACTATACGTTAAATGAACCGTCGTCGATCCAGACTACACTTAGGTTGATTCAAAAGGTATTAGTGATAATAACGGAGTATCATCTGCATAGTGTTGTAACTGGATGTTATTATTAGGAAATAAGTGAGCCAGGAGCCGCATATAGAAAAATGATGAATAATGGACGTAAGCAGGAAAAGTGATCACCTTTAGCACGTATGCTTATTAACAATGTTAAATATGTGTTTTCTTCCCTCAAATGTTTTCTTAACTATAATTTGCATACATTATTATGTTGTGTATTTGTACAGTCATCAACTCACATCTTGTTCTTCTCAGATAAAACAACTACATTTGGGCTGGATGGTGATTGAGTCACATTCATCGAGGTGCTCTCTGTTGCCTTCTGAATGGCATCAAATCCTTCACCATCAACGTAACCCGCAATAGTGGTCCACCAGCCATATATCTGCATACAAAAACATTAAGTAATTTAGTCACAAGCGACATCGATATTTATATAGCTATTGAAACTTTGGGATAAGGGCAAAAGTACCAACAATTTCAAAAGGTACCTAGAACTAACTGAAAGAGTTTTTGGGCAAAGGTAGTGTCAGTGCAATGGAGACATCAGAGCTAGCATTAAGGGGCTGCTGTGACCTTAGCAGCTGGGCTGTTAGCTGCTGAGATGACAGGTCATCACATCTTCAAAACTCCAGAGGCAAAGTTTCAAATTGAACACATATTAGAAAACAAAATGGTTGTGTGTTGGATATATATGTGTGGATGTTTGAAAAACCTGGTTTAACAATAGCCTACTACTGTTGTAACAGTATTTCCAGAATCCTCAAACACTCAACCATCTGGATGAAAAAAGTTTTGCCCACTGCACGCTAAAAGTATTTTAAAACCAAACAAAAATGGTAGCCAGTCGCTACCTGGATTAAAAACAGAGTTACATCTTGGGAAATTGGTTAAATTATTATTTTTTTTAATTGTACAAGGCTTTACATATTTATTTCTTATCATGCATGTATTTATCTTTAAGAGAAATGCATGCTTAGCTCTCAAACTAACTCAAATGTGACGCTAATCCTTGAGAGGCACAAACTGTGGAAGAATTTTCCAAAACGCTGAATAATGCTTTAATGCCTCAATGATAATGCCTAATACACAAACCCAAAGACCAAGGCAGTAGAACGATGAAGGCTTACCATTGACGGTTCAATCAGAAGCAAAGGCTTCACCAAGGGTTGGCATTCTTCAGGCGTCAGGGCCGAACTGCTCAGAAACAGTCCCGCTACCAGAAAATAACTGCTGAGCCACAGATTCATGATGATACAGCTGATCAGCTTAAAAATATAACTGAAAAAAACCCACCAAGCACAGATGATAGCTGTCACGAAAGTAATGATGACTGAGCGTCAGAGAGGTGGTCAGCCTTTATAGACGCTGCTGGTGGCACAGTTACAAGCTTCTGTTGTGCAAGCGATAGTTCACTGCCAGCATACCTCTCTGCAGCTTCAAATGGGGTTCCAAGGTTTGCTGTGTGTGTAGGATTTCATAACATTGTTGTTTTGTGGATTAATTATTTATTAATTTGTTTGAGTTGCCTGTGACCACCAATGCCTACATTGAATATAGTCCAACACAAGACTGCTTAAATCCAGCTAAAACCAGAATTGACCTTTGCCATATACTGCTGTAATATCCAAAACTCCATTATTTACTGTGGGTCATGGCTTAACATCATAATGCACAATAAAGTCAGAAAAATTAAAATCGGCCCAAATAAAGTTTCTTAATGGTATGATGAACACAAGAAGGTCGGACTGGCTACTCTAGACTGAAATGCTTATTAAGCTGGTAGTAGGCTATGACCATGTTGTGACCACTTTTGGGCCTGGCCAGAGTACAGATGTTACTAAAGAAGATGAGAAGATTGCTCAAAAATCCGCCCCCAACTTTCAGCTGGAGAGAACATCATGCATACCCTGGATCAACAGTAAAAAGAAGAGCTAGACGTTTTGCACTATAGTCAAGGTGTGACAAAACCAGCGATTGTATTATACCTGTCTACATTTAAAAAAAAGTCTCTTCAGTTAGACTTGAAGGCAGCTGATTGCTTCATTAAAACAAAATCTATTTTGTGTTTGTCAAAGTTATCAGCGTATCAACCATTTGCTACCAGCTGCCACCAGTTTGATTCCCAGAATTCCAGTGCCTGTTCCAGTTACTTTGTACCACTTTGTACTAATTGTACGTGGGCAGAGGTTGTCTCCTCAGCTACTGGTTGTGTATGTGTGCGTATGTGTGTTATAGTGTGTGTTGTAGAGCTGCCCTGTCTGTGAGCTGGCTCTTGGGATCTCATGCAGTTACATTGTTGGGAAGTGAGAATCTTCATACAGTAACTGTGTGTGTACCTGAGTGCCAGGTGGCCCTTTGAGGCCCCGGGCTGGGAGAACACCTGCCTCTGTGCCGCCTGCAGCTCCGTATTGTCCCATGTGTTTCCGCTTCATGTTGTTGTTGTGTAACAGTTACCTTAATACGCTGCTGAAGGCTGCATGGAAACATTAGGCATATCAGAACTAGTCAACACTATGCATCAACCCTACAACTACTTCTACCACTAATACTTCTACTATTATGCTAATCATACTAAAGCCTCTATCAAAGGGTGATTTTTAGACTTGAATACATTTCACCTGTGTGCCAGACTACATTCTAATTTACCCCTTTTAAGAACTCAACTATATGTCTTGACCTCACTATGAATAATCAACTCGTTCTTATTCCCAACTCGTCAAATACTGACGCTTGGTCAGTGGCTCTCAGCGTCAGATACCGACGCAAAAATCACCCTTTAGCATCTGTATGGGACGCTCCGGGCATAGCAGCAGTTTGACTGCGGCGCTGCAACATGATGTACTATTAAGAGCCGCAGGTAGTGAGTAGTAAGAAAGACATAAAATCCGTGTAAGCAGGTTGGTTGGGGTCGTGGACGGGTCAAACAACACAGGACTTTCACACAGGAGACCGGGGTTCATGTCACGTTCTTGTCCCGTGTGTCACAGAAACATACATTTTGTAACCCCAACTGTCCCGTTCTTGTGCCACGTGTCAGTTAAAGGTTAGGTTATGTATTCCCCTTTTTGAGCAGTTTTAGGCTGTTAAAAATCTAGCAGGTGATAACCACAGCTAGCCTTTGATCAATCTAAATTCACCTAGCTTACTTATCCCTGCCTGATTCTTGTCATAGAAAAACATAGGCATGTTATCCCACATGAATAAGGCAGTAAAATGCTAAATAAACAGCTAAATCAAACTTGCTCAAAGATAACTATAGCCTAGCTTAGCTGAGAAGCATTGGGCTACTTCCCACATCGCCTCTCGATTCTAGCAAAATCCACATCTTTTGGTGTGGTGGACCTGCCTTATAAATCACATTTAAGTGTATCTAATTATAGATTAATGTATAAGTTAATTAACTTGACAAGATGGCTAAATTAAAACATTTTGATTGTAGATATTACATTTTCCTCGACATTCCATTAAGATTGTCTCTTTGATTGATGATAAAAGATTGATTTTTTGGGGGAAATAAATGTCTAAAAATGCATGAAATTAAGATACGTATTTATCTGTTGTACAGTTTGGCTGACTAACTTATTCTCAACCTTTCTACCATTTGTATAACAGTGCTGTATGCCGTAAAGCAGAGATCTTCAACAGGGGGTCCCTAGGGGGTACTCAGAGTAGCTGCAGTACGTAAGTGCACAAGTGCAGCTTATTACACGGCTACATACAAAAGAAATCAATAACTTGTCACAAAATATTGATTTGATTTCATCAATTTCAAAATGGTCCTCCAGACTCTATGATCAATACTGCGTCCACAGCAACGGTCTGTTATTCAAAGCAGCGGCCTGCTTTACAGAAATAACAGATTTACCATAATTGAGTATATTACAAAGCCGTGTAATAATCCAAAATACAGCAGCCACTGCAGCAAGAAGTCCTGTTAGCTTCATTTGTATAGAGCCACATAGAATTACTGAGTATAACAGTTATTATTCTAACATGACATAATACAGGAAAAAGGGGATCAATGACAGACAGTATAACATATCGTGGCTCTATTGTAGCAAGAAATAACTAATGATCAATCACAATGCTCTACTGTGCTGCACCAGTACAAAAGGCCATTTGACAAATATTGATTTTATTCCCCCTAAGGTATGGGCTTCACCCTACAGTCCTGTATAAGTCTGAATAATAGATTTAGCCTATTTCACAGGCCTTGAGTCAATCACAGCGCGGCACTCTGTGTTTTCTCTGGATCAGCTCTCTCTTTTCAGAGATCCCATTCAGCTCGAAGCCATCTACAGCGAGAGCAGAGAGCGATGAATATGTTCTATTCCACTCAATCTTTATTTTTAGGATTGAGTAGACTTACAGATGGCCTACATAAAACTGAATAGGGCTTCATTTTAACAGTGGGGCAGAGAATTGGCCAGCGTGCCATTGTGTGGTCTCTATTATGGGAATACGGGGGAGTTCAGTAATACAGCCTGTCCCTCGCTGTCCGTACACACGGCCAACATGATTTTCCATGATGATTTCTGAAATGGGTTTGTCCTCGGGGTTTGCGGCTGCGCTGCCATGCAGTCGAAGGTCGCCCGTTCTGAAGAGGAGGCGCGATTGTTTGGCTGCTGATATCACGTCTCACTCCCAAAACGATTAATTTACTGCGGCCCGTCGCCCAATTCCATCTGCTCAAGCCTTCAGCTAAATTGAAAAGGACAGGAATATAAGTTTGAACAGGAAGCGTTAAGAATTAAAGTGGAGATATTACGAGGGGCTCTCCCCGTGAGATCAAATTAACACGAGGCACATGAGACGTTCTTAAGACCATGGCGACAGGAAAATTAATCAGGAAAATTAATGGTTATAAATTAGGTGTCAAACTAGTCTGTTAAGTATGCTGGATGTTCAGAGATATCCGCTCAGTCTCGCATCTCATTTTGACCTCGGTGGCAGTCAATTTATCCCCTAATTTTATTTTAGATCAGATAAGTACATCCTGAAAATCCACATCTATCAGCAAATTTTTTCACCACCAGTTTTTCATTAAACAGACTACATGGCACTTTTTGCATCCATGATCAAAACTGTGTCAGATTAGGCAATCACAGAGGAATAAAATTAATGATGTGGCTGACACAGTTGGCCCCCGACCAATCATAGGTTGCCATTTATCACGACTTAAGTGCTGCACACCAGTAATCGGGAAGTTGCCAGGGACTAACTTCACTTTTCCACCTGATAGTGTTGGAGGGCTGTTGCACAGGAACAAGTCTCGCATTGCCAGACCTTCCTCCACAGTGCTGCGGAGGAGGGTCGGGCTAGTCCACACAGCATTCTGGAATAGGAGAAAAACGGTGCTCTGGTTTATTGGCATTTCTTTAAACCAATCACAATCGTCTTGGGCGGCGCCAGGCGCCGGACGCAATAACGGTGCCTCTGCAAAATAGCCTCGGGAAGGAACTTGTTTAGGTTGAACATGTGCTCACTCAAAAGTTGTTTTAGTCGTGCAACCGAAAACTCAGATTGGACAGATAGTCTAGCTAGCTGTCTGGATTTACCCTGCAGAGATCTGAGGAGCAGTTAACCATTGTCTTCATAAATGGACCGGAGTTTAGAACGCCAACACAAAGAAAGCGGAAGGTGACGGACATCCGGATGAAAATGAGGGACATCCAGGGGATCTTCCGGCGGAACCGGAGCACTCCCCTAAATTAATCGTCGTCGATATAGACCACTTAGGTCCACTTTGTCCAGTCATCACAGGTTTGGAGCTTCAGCCCCTGGCTCCTCCTATTATCAGCTAGTGCAAATTGCTCCTGACGGTCAGACCACCATGGTAGCTCGCTGCCATCGGTGTGTGAGTGGCAGGCCAAATGTAAAGCACTTTGCATAAAAGTGCTATATAAGTGCAGCTGTCTCCCAAAAAGAGTGGGAACAGGCTTTCACCTGCTGCCAAAGAAAGACGGAACCTGGAGGTTTTGTGTTGATTACCGACGGCTGAACGCTAGAGGGAATTCGACAAAGCATGGACCCATGTCCAGCCAAAAGAAAAATCTTTTGTAATTACACAAGATACAAATGATGCAAATGAGTGCAAATGAGTGATACGGGGAAGGTGCTAGCGGCACCCGTAATGTCCAGTCCGCTCTTCCTGGTCGGGGCAGCTGTGCCACGCTGGTGAGCCGATCTGCCAGACGTCCTCTGCTGCAAAAAAAATGTTGTGATTAAAATATTTATTATAAAAACATACATGCCATAATGGGTGAACATTGCTAGACTCCGCCCAGACTGTTCGTTTGAAGTGTGAACACATCCATGCCCAAGTCCACTTGAACATTTTAATTTTCTTTTTTTAATTTAACCATTATTTATCCAGGTAAGTTGATTGAGAAAAAATTCTCATTTGCAATGACGACCTGTCACATTCACACAGTCATACATTCATACCTGGAAGCTGCCCAGTACAACCACTGTCTGATCTGCTGGCCACTGAGCATCTCCACTGGAACGGTTGGGGTTAAAGGCCTTACTCAGGGGCACCTCAGTGGTGGTAATGAGGGAGGGACAAGCTGTTCTTTCACTTTCCCAGATTTTATCCTGTCGGTCTAGGGATTGAACCTCACTTCTTTAACCTTTCGGCCACCACTGTTCCCAAAATGTGGTCATTACAGTTCATGTGTTTGCATCAGGTGTAAAAACCAACTGTACTAAAACACGGAAGTTGACTCCAACTATCTACGGAGGTCCCGGGACATGTATGCCCAAATAGGCTGTTTCACATTAATGTTAAGAGCCATAGCAAAACAACATGCTCTACATATCTCAACAAGTTCAGTTGAATAACATAAATCATTTATTTTGCACCACTTTTGCAATTTAATGCTTCCTTTGTGAAGCATTTTCTTTATAGATGGCGCTCTCTGGTCAACAAAGGATTGAAAGCACGATAAATTGTCATTCCTTGAGCCTGTTTTTTCAAATCAAAAGCGCCATCTAAGGGGGCCAACAAATCCAACTAATGATTCATGAAGCTTCATTTGGAAATTGCTAGAGTTGTACCTTTTGATATATGTTTTTGCTGTTCTTTTCACATACTGTGAGTATGAATCTTATGGATGTATGTAATCCAGTTTATGTAATATTCTTGTGAAATGATAGAGACCCCAGAAAGAGTAGCTTCTAATTAAGACAGACAGAAGCAAATGGGGATCTTAATAAACTAACTAACCAGTGTTCACACCTACCCAAACAAAACCACAGGGGTTACCGCTACCAGGTTCAACCAGTCAACCAAACTTAACAAGGCAAGGTAAAAAAAAAAAACACCCTTAGAAATGCTTAGAGCTGTGGCCAGGTTAGCTCAGTTGGTAGAGCAGGCGCACATATATAGAGATTTACTCCTCGACGCAGCGGCCGTGGGTTCGACTCCGACCTGCGGCCCTTTGCTGCGTGTCATTCCCCTTCTCTCTCCCCTTTCATGTCTTCATCTGTCCTGTGGAATTAAAGGCATAAAATGCCCAAACAAAAATAATATATATAGAAATGCTTAGAGCATCCTATTTCAGAAAAAAAAAAAATGACGTAATGGAGGTTCGGGGATGAGTTGTAAGGAAAACATCCCTCGTGATGATAAGCTTTAAGTTGATCTATCTGAAAGCAGAGCAGATAGAGGGAGTCTGTTGGTATAGCTAATCCCGCCGCTGTGAACAGGTTTCTCTGTTTATCCTCCATAATCTTACAGTAAGAGTTTAAACATAAGAGGAAACCCACACTGTCTTAAACACTGATTACATCCTCCATAAATCAAAGTGGATAGCATTGACGTTTACATATTTACACTGTATTCCTAAGGTTTACTGACAGCTCACCTAACAACAGACGAGGTCCCTGAATCTGTGAGAGTGGAGCAGAGAGAACAGAAAGTGGAAGTGTCTGACAGATGTGTTTCCCTCAGACCCAAAACACAGATAAAAGGAGACTGGTTATCAGTGGGAAGTCCAGTCTCAGACATTCCCACAATCCAACATCTGTCAACATGGAACACGTGCTGTAGGGGAGGTAACCACAATAATGGAGACTTCATGATAGTTACCCACAGGGTTATAATACAGTAGTAAACTAAAACGAAAATAAGCAGTGAGAAATACTTTTAGTAAACTGAAACTAAATTAAAAACTAAAACCTTCAAGAAAAACAAACCGAACTGAAACTATATTGCCAGGTTAAAAACTAATAAATACAATAAAAATGAAGCATTTCAGTTTTAGTTTTTTAGCTATAATATACCACTGCTGAAAATAAAAAGTTGTCAGCATGCATTTTCATCAACTTTCGGGATATTGAACGGACTTCACAACACGCCACATGGCACCCCTCCCCTTCTCTGCTTCTCTTCATACTCGTCCGATTCATCTACCAACCATTGTAGGGCTGGCTCAGGTTTGCCTTGGACCAGCTCAACGTTATGCTGCTATAGTTTTAGACTTCCGGGGGACTTCCTTTGACACACTCATCTCCTCTCTCTTTCCATGTGCGTGCATTCATGTTCCAGAAATACTTGTTACTAACTTATCTCCAGGGAGCTTATTCCACCTTAGTCCTTAGATTTTGCAGTTTTCCTTCGATTTTTGTTATTTAGTTCTGTAAGCAGATATTGTTGTAGTTATTTTCTTTTCTTTATTTCTTTTCTTTTTTGTAGATGTCATGAAATGTTTTAATATTGTCTGATTAAATGTTGTTTTGGACCCCAGGAAGACTAGCTGGTCGTCTAGGCATCAGCTAATGGGGATCCATATAATAAATACAAAATTGGGGTGGCACCTAAATCATGGTGGCAGCTGCCGCCGTGGTCCTGCTCCACGCCCTGCTACGCCCTACTTCGCCCCGCAATGCCCTACTACACCCCGAACTGCTACAACTATTATTTCTAGTCATAGTTCCACTATCTTTATTGTTACTGTAATTGCCACTGTTCATCATTCCTGCTATAACTATTATGGATCACATTTCTCTATATCTGTATATCTGTGTCAGTGTCTGTGTCCAAACCGGCAGCGACAGATGCCGCCCACAGAGAACCTGGGTCTGTCCGAGGTTTCTGCCGAAAGGAAGTTTTTCCTCGCCACTGTTGCACCAGATGCTTGCTCATTGAAAATTGTTGGGTCTTTGTCAATTATAGAGTGTGGTCTAGACCTACTTTATCTGTAAAGTGTCCTGAGATAACGCTTGTTATGATTTGATACTACTAATAAAATTGAATTGAATTGAGATGGCACCTTTAACATTTAAACATTAAACACGATGGCAATTCTCCAACAATATTTCTTATATGTCGCCTGTATGTAGTTATGAGACATTATACCTGGCCCTGACAAACACAAACAAACTAAAAATACTGTAAAACTAAATATAGAAAAACTAAAACTAAACCTTTCTGAAAACCTGAAACTAAAGTGAAAGTAGCAAAGACAATCTGAACTAATGAAAGTCAAAAATATAATAAAATAAAAGTAATTGAAAATTCAAAACAAGTATAACCTTTTTACAAACCCGTCTAGAATGGTGTCCATAAAGGTTATTATGTTGACAAACAACTAGCAGCATCTTTCTGTACAGTATATTGGCAGAGCAGAGTCCCTGATTTTAATGTGTGTTTCCATGACAATAGGACACAAGAGCTCAACAAAGTCAAAGCATCTATGTCTATGAATTGTCTGAAAGACCTAATATCAGAGGGAATGTTGTTTTGTTTTCACTTTGCATAAAAATGAAACTAAAGAACAGAAGGAGTTTAAACCCCTGTGTGTGTTTTTGCTTTCAGTCATTGCATATGCTTTTTGTTCCCCTCTGCACATTTCTAAATTGCAAAAGAACATTTTAAAACCCCTAGCAAATTGTTTCTGGTCAAAAAAACATCTGTTAAATATAGCTTGAAAGCAACATGAGGTGGTTAACTGCTAATTGGTACCAAACCAAACACCTGCAGTGTTTGCAGTGCTGGTAACAGTAAAGTGCTTTTGAATGAAGTGCTCACATTATTTCTTCTACCCCCCCCCCCCCACTGTGAATAGTAGAGCTACAGCTCTGCGAAACATCACCTTTGAAAAAGTTAGTCGTCCTTGAGTCTTAAACAGGACCGTTGTCTCATGTTCTTTCATTAGTGTTATATTTTTAATTTTCTTAATTTATGTGGACACTCAATCGATATTTCTTTACATGTGCAGTGCTGGGCAGCCCAGGAAGTGACAGTTAAAGAGAACAGTAAGACGCTGAAATAATCTAAATGGTTCCATAGCTTTTAGTCTACGTCAACGACGTTTCATTTCTGGGATTGTCCAATTGCCACTGGAAATTCTGCCGGATGTGACTCATTTTTGGCCGGATGTTCGTTACCTTCCGCTGTCTTTGTGTTGACATTTTAAACTCTGGTGGATTTCTGAGGACTGTGGTTAACTGCTCCTCAGATCTCTGCAGGGTAAATCCAGACAGCTAGCTAGACTATCTCTCCAATCTGAGTTTTCTCTCGCACGACTAAAACAACTTTTGAACGTACACACGTTCCACCAAAACAAGTTCCTTCCAGAGGCTATTTTGTAGTGGCGCCGTTCATCCGTCCGGCAATTAGCGACGCCCATGACAACTGTGATTGGTTTAAAGAAATGCCAATACACCAGAGCACGTTTTTCTCCCATCCCGGAATGCTGTGTAGACTAGCCAGACCCTCCCCCACAGCGCTGTAGAGGAAGGTCTGGCAATGCCTTACCCTCCATGGTAACCCTGTCTCAAATACATTTTGATGCAAATGTAATGCCGGCCAGAAAATATTTTAACCTAATGAGGAAATATTGTTAGTTATCGTATCTGGACAAGTTGTGAAAATGTAAAAATGTCATTGACAACATATGTGTATTGGTTTTCAATACATCATCCATTTTCTATTGACTACAGTATCATTGCATTTTTTAATGGCTATGTTTAGGCACTTGCCCTAGTTAAGGTTACTGAAAGATCTTTGTCTTGGTTGACTAAAGATAAAGTCTTAGTGGCTTAAAGCACCAGACAAGACGTGTCTATTTCGCTTTTTGCTCGCAGGTTTCTCTATAGAGCTCCACCTACAGCTTCGAAATAGATATTTGGCAATGCTGTCGTAAAAACTCGTTGGTGACTCTCCCCACTCCCATCTTCTCCCTCTGTTCATGTGCATTTGTTTTCAAAGAAGCCGGCGAACGCACGGAGCCACGTCCACTGAGGTTTTTCTCCAAATATTACCCTTCTCTCCCGGGTCCGTAACGTAATTCTTTTTTCCTACAATGGCCTTAGAATGCTGTCGGAGCAGACGCAACTTGCGTTTGCCAACATCAAGCTGACAAGAAACTCAGTGGCAGATAAGGTTTCTGATCAAAAATACTTACAAGTGCAACAGCAAGAACGCCAGGTCAGCATCAGATTCGCAGGCTTATGTTTATCTCAGTTCTCGCCATTCTGAAAACGCAGGTCCAATATTTACTCGTGTCTGACTCCTCATTTGGTCAGTCTGCCGTTTCCTCTTTCTCTGTTCCTCCAACAATGCTTTCCTGGCATTCTGCTTCTTTTTTGCCGGCTCAGCCATGACGATGGTGTGAAAAACTCCATCACTACCTTGTTCTTATAGCCTACCGGTTCCTGGATGGGGGCGTGTAGCAGCAATAGACAGTGAAAGAAAGTAGCGGAGTGTATGTCTGCAGTGCCGTGAAGTAATTTGTTACATCGCGAGACCTGATATCACGCGATACTTCCTGACGCTGAGGCCGGTGGCTCGCCGGGCGAAAGTTGCAAGGGTGGTTTTTCCGCTCACAGGCGCTAGGGGGGGAGCAAGACGACCACCATTCAACTAGAAAAAAGTCATATAACCATTCCAATGACTCTGAAACTGTTTGATTAAGGTAAATTAAGCTAAAAAAAAAAAACTGTATAGTTCCCCTTTAACATTTAACTGACCCTAACCTTAACCAAAGTACAGCTGAGGCTCAGGTGGTAGAGCAGCTGTCTACCAATTGGTAGATCGTGGTTCTTTGGGCAAGACACTGAACCCATTTTCTCCCAATGCTGCGCCATCGCTGTGTGAATGTGCGTGGATGTTTATCTGATGAGCAGGTGGCACCTTGTATGGCATCCTCAGCCACCAGTGTATGAATGTGTGAATGGTACCTGTACTGTGTAGAAGCACTTTGAGTAGTCATTAAAACTAGAAAAGCTCCAGTAAATACAGTCCATTATTAAATGCAGTCCATTTACATGGTACTGAGGCATACTTTATTAATCCCTCACTGGGAACTTTTTTGTTATTTTACACACACAGGCCCAAAATACACACATGCACAAACAGGACCTATACGCCTGCATTAATGCCATGGTTTCCAAACTATTTCTGCAGGGCCCCTCTTTTGTAGATAAAGATTAATTAATGTATTTATATTTAGTGTTAATCTTTACATAATCCATGATCCTGAAAGAACCAAGCAGTCCTGCCTTGTTGCACGATCCACATTTTCTTCCAAACCATTTTCAGCGTGTAGCTCGCTAGCTCAAAGTTTGTTGTTGTTGTTGTTGTTGTTTGCTAGCTCAAGTTTGTTGATTTTGAGAATGGCAACACACAGAGAGCGGAAGGTCCGGATGTCGGGCAGATATCCCGGAAAGGTACTTCTTTTGATCCAGACTAAAATGTGAAATTCAGACATACAAAGAGCAGGACTTTGACACCAGGGACTGAGGTTGGCATCCCTGAGTGTGGTTAGAAAAGATTGGTTTTGGTAAAATTATATTTTTGTCACATTCTTGATGTCCCTGGGAAATTGTCTGTATTGTATGTATTTGCTGTTGCAATGTAGTGGTATATAATGTGATTTCTAGGCAAAAACAATAAACAATAAAACTCATCAAATATAACTCATAAAACCATGTGAATTGTGTGTATACAGAATGTAAACTGATCTCTGTGTCCTCAGTTGCAGCTGTTGCCCCAGTCCTAAAATGCTTTCCTTAAAACAAGTTATCAAAATCTGCCAGTGCAGTTCGAGGATTTCCGCCTGTTTCCAAAGCAAATTGAGTTGGTTCAAGACGATAATGCTAGAAATGAGTGTCAGTGTCCTGAAACAAGACACTAGACAGGATTTTATGACTCAATTACATTGCTTGAGGACTCTTCAGCCTGGTGGGCTCGTAAAGAGCATGAAGTGGGCCCTTGCAGTAAAGTCTCTCTAACCACGAAGGCCTATCTTCCTTCTTTAACCCCTGTTGGCAATCCACGGACTCAGAGTCAGTGGTGGAATGTAACTAATGTCTAATGTAACGTAAAGCCATTTTAGGTCTTTATTTATAGGACAGATGAAGACATGAAAGGTGAGAGAGAGAGAGGGGGGAATGACATGCAGCAAAGGACCGGAGGTCGGAGTCAAACCCGCGGCCAGTGCGTCGAGGAGTAATCCTCTATTAATGGCCGCGCGCTCTACCAGGTGAGCTCCCCAGGCGTGCTAATCTGACACCTTTAGCTACTAGTTACTTTGCAGATTAAGAGTTTGCACGCAAAACACATGTAGTTTATGAAATACAATGTTTTATTATAAATTAACCTACACAACAATATAACGGCCTACAATACAGCTGAAGTTAATTAAACACCGATTTAACACTTAGTTTATTGACAGAACTGTTTTGATCGTTTCCAGTTCCTAAAACGTGAGGATTTTTCTGCATTGCGTTTCTTACATACTTTTACTTCAGTAACATTTTCAATGCAGGCCTTTTACTTTAGTAAAGGATCTGAATACTTCTTCCACCACTGCTCAGAGAGAACCACGGAGTGTTGGTCCTTCAGTTAGCACCTCACTACGGAGCCGTCTGAGAGTCGACATGTCCTCATCAGGACCAAGATGGTGGGTGGAGGTGGACTTGGGTGTCACCAGCGGTCATGGAAGAACACCAGCCCACCAGCAGCGTCTGTTTACAAGATGCTTCTTATTTTTTTTAATTGTTCACATTGGGAAAATACACTTTGTGCCATGTTCCTGGCGGAGCTGAGACATGATACACGATCATCAATCTCAGAGCTGAAGAGGTGGAAAATATCTCAAATACCATTACTCAACTACTGTGATTGGAGTACAGTTCTGAGGTTTTGGTATTTTTGGTAAGTATTTTTCTCTAGTGTTTTTCCATTCTTTCTTTTTCTTTCTGCCCATCTTCATTTTATATTACTTTTCACCCAACAACTCTTCTTTACTATCAGTTCTTTCACTTTTGATATTCGAGTGCAATTGTATGCTTATACTTATTTCCTTTTACTTGAGTAACATTTCCAATGCAGAACTTCTACTTAAAATTGGGTATTTTTTTTTACAATATTGTATTGCTTGAATTAAAAGGGAAACTTTACTAATTGTACACATAAAGATGAGCTTACTCACATAAGGAGTTACTCAGCCTGTGAAAACAGTTTTATGTCTTCTGTAGCTCTCGAGGAGTCACAAAATAGGTATGAATGATGATGATGATAGTGATGTCATCAGAGTAATGTCGACCTGGAGGCTACTGGGATACAGAGCCTGGATGGCTCTTAAAGAGCCCCTATTACGTTCCTTTGCAGCGTCATATTTGTACCTTTGGGCTCTCTTAGAATAGGTTAACATGTTTTGATATTCAAAAAACATTATGTTTCTCATACAGCCCTTTGCTGTACTGCCTCCACCTGAAACACCCTGTCTGAGCTTTTGGCCCGCCTTCCTTAAAAAGACCCGTCTGCTCTGATTGGTCAGCTGGCCCACTCTGTTGTGATTGGTCAACCAAATTCCAAACAAGCCAATAGGCGGGCTGTGCTTGCTCAGGCAGCACCAATGGGAAGCACATATGAAAAACTGGGCTGGCTTTCTCAATCAGTGACATCACTAATTGAGGAATTTCAAACAGGAATGTGAGCGAGGCGTTTTTAGGCAGGTGAGAAAAAGTGGAAGTCTGTGGAGTATGTGGAAGAGAAAGCTCCATTTAGAATGAAATTTTTTTTTTTGTACATTAGAAAACTATTACTACAAAAAAAAATTATATATATATATATATTTTAACACAATAAAAGACCAGGGGGAAAAAGCATAGTAGGGGCTCTTTAACTTTTTAAGTTTTAATGAAAGAAAGACTGAAGTGATAGTTTTTGGTGACCCACTGGGACCTCCCTGTAGATTTGGGTTCCTTGACCCAACCATCACAAACCTATGGTTTAAAATGGACTCTGATCTTAACCTCGACAGTCAGATCAGGTCATTAAATCAAGCTTTTCCCAATTAGGGAAGCTGGCCAAAATAAAGCCAATTCTTCCGAGGCATCACTTTGAGACAGTAATCCACGCATTTGTTACCACAAGGCTGGATTACTGTAATGCACTGTGTGTGGGTCCTCTGTCGCCCGTCTCCAGATGGTACAAAACGCCGCCGCGCGCCTTTTAACTGGCACATGTAAACCCATTTACCCTCACTCCAATGGCTGCCCGTACATTTTAGGTTTCACTTTAAAATTCTTTTATTGCTTTAATATTCCTTCAATGGTCTTGCCCCACCCCAGTTGTGGAAGACGTATTCAGACCCTTTCCTTAAAACTATAGTGTGTAGTTTCTGCCGCCCCCATGAGGAATTATAAGTAATGACAACAAAACTGTCGGCGTGTCCACATGACACAAGCCTTCCGTGACTGCGAACCCCCATCCCCCCCCCCTCCTCACCCCCACATCTTTGCTTTGCTTGAGTTTCTGCGCGCGAAAGTCAACGGACGACACAACCTTCAGAACATAGCCATACTGAGAAATCCAGAGAGAGTTGTGTGGAGCTGACAGTCTTAATTAGCTTTGTAGCAACGCATTTGGCGATGGCTTGAATGTAACGGACGTTCACTAATATTAAAAAGTGATGCACTAAAGCTTTAAGTAAAAGTACTAATACCACACTGTAAAAATACTGTTACAAGTAAAAGTCCTGTATTGAAAATGTTACTTATGTAAAAGTATGTAAGTATCATCAGGTTAATGAACTTTAAGTATTAAAAGTAAAAGTACTCAATGCACATTTTAGAAACTGGAAACGATCCAAGCAGTTGTGTGTTTAATCGTCTAATCGTTTTAGCTGTACTTGTAGGCCATTATATTGTTGGGTATAATTTATAAAAATCATCATATTTCATAAACTACATGTGTTTGGTGTGCAAACATCTTAATTTGTAAAGTAACTAGTAACTAAAGCTATCAGATTAATGTAGTGGAGTAAAAAGTACAATATTTCTCTCTGAAATGTAGATGAGATGTAGTAGAATTAGAAAGTGGCATGAAAAGAAAAGACTCAAGTACCTAAGTATGGTACTTTGAGTACATTTTACATTCCACCCTACATCTCTGGCTACATTGACATTGCTACATTTAGGTTATTTCGTGAAAAGTGAAAAGTGGAGTGTGTCTTTAGTTCCATTAGAAGAACTAATGTCTGTTTAATCTAACACACCCAAACCGTATATCTCATCAACATTCTTGTATACTGGGCATAAACAGGAGGCAGCATGTATACTTCGCCCGTTGCTGGTAGTTGCCGTGGAAACGTTAGTAGCTTAGTCTCAGAGAGCGAGACGTCTTGACCCAATCAGGCAGTGAAACATTGTCATCAGTGTCGGTGTTGCCAAAGGTCTCCGTTTGCAGCCGTTGAGACTGCAACACAACCCCGCAGATTCTAAACCAAAACGGAGTCAGAAGTCTTTTCAAATGTCTATGTATATATATATATATATATATATATATAGAGAGAGAGAGAGAGAGAGAGATTGTTGTATACCGTTTTATTAATTTATTAATCTTGTTACATTTTTTATTATTGTATATATTGTTGGCACATTTATGTATATAGTGTATATTTTAAGTTCTCATAACCTATACTGTCATATTTTGTGCAGAATTGTGTTCATTGTGGAGATTGTTCACCTTAAAAAGTGTGTTTCCTGTTGTAACTGCAATAGTTAAATAACTGGATTCTCTTAAGTGTGTTTTTCAAATGCTCTAATGAAGGATTTGTGCAGTTGAGAAATATAATTTTCTCTTTCACTTATGTTGTTGGTGGGGGGGTCTCGCCCTGGGTCTCGCCCTGGGTGTAATTCAATGTAGAACCGCCCCCTGGCAGGGGGAATGCGAGGTGTAAACGTAGCAATAGATATACGTTTTTAGACCAAAACGTAGCAATGGAAATATAGCCTCTGAGCTGCTGCACCCTCGCACACCCACCGGTTCTCTCAGGTCAGCTGATCAACTGCTCCTGACAGTGCCAAAAACGTAACAACAGAAGTGTAAGCTCAAAGAGGACCGTGCCTTCACTGTTGCGGCTCTCAAATTGTTGAACGATCTCCCTCTTCCCACCTTCACTGTCTGTTATTAAATCTCTTCTTCTCCTTGGCCTTTGACACCTTGTATGACGTTGACATTACTTGATTTTATTTGTGATAGTTTTCACGGATGTTATTTTTTCTCATGTTTTTAGTATTTTATCTTTTGTGTGAGCTGTGTATTTTATGTTTTTCATTTATTCTTCTGTACAGCACTTTGGTCCACTGTGGTTGTTTTAAAGTGCTCTACAAATAAAGTGTAATGATGATGATATAGGGCTTAAAGTTTAAAAGAATTAAAAAAACTGGAACATGATAATGACATCAAGGGCGAGACATGTAGAGTTTATTGACATGCTTTTACTTTAAAAAAAGTCAAATATCTTTGACTGTATTATTGCATATCTTATAAAGTCGCCTCACTTACAGTTTTGTCAACATAAAGCCCATAAAAAGAAAAAAGTGTCGAAAAACGTTGGAGAAAGTGACAAAAACTTCAGAAAAGCAACAAAACGTTGAAAAAGCCCCAAAAAGTAAGTGGGCCACAAATTATTGTTAACCTGAGTTGATATGCGTGCCAAAATCTGCGAGGGGCCTGATTTGGCCCGCGGGCCTTGAGTTTGACACGTGGTCTAGTGAGAGATGATTTCAAGATGCATTGTGGGAAAAGCAGGACCCAGTGTTTTGGAGCCTGACCCCCATCGAAGAAAAAAAAACAAACAGGAAATGTGAGCCACTGTTGCATCAGTTTTGACCATTATTGTATCATTGTGTGTGAGTACCTGTGAGTGTAAAGGATTTCTGTCACCGCTGAGAGTTCGTGGCTCCAAACCATCCAAGGTACATTCCCAGCAGCAGCACACTTTGACTCAGACACCCTTAGCTGCACTTTTATTACAACTGATAAAACAGGTGGCAACACAGGACCAAAGGACAGGGTGTTCTTGACCTTTTCCTGGAATTCTCCCCATTGTGTTCGTGACAACACAGTCTGAATGTTATGATGGGATGTCTTAAAGTTCTTGCAGCAGGTTGGTGACAGGTGGCAAAGTCACCGTTCCAAAAAAGCAAAATCTTACCAAGTATATTAAGTCTTAGGCCCTGGTTATTTTGAAAAACAGAGACATTTCCCTTCATTTGCGCCCTTCGTTTACACGCAAACGGAGAATTCGCCTCTGAAAATGAGTCTTTCTAAAAAAACTCCGGCTAGAGTGGAGATTTTTTGAATCTTCGTTTGCCCGTTTGCATGTAAACTGGGACAAACGGAGGTTTAGGCAGCTGAGGAAGTGAGGAAGAGAAGGGAGAGAAAGTGATTCGCTGCTGTTGTTGCTATTTTCGGGATTCTGATTGGCTAACGTGGGCTTGAGCTCCTCGTTACACTGCCACCTACAGGTTTGGCGTGCTCTTGACGGCATTGACGGCATACATACGCGGGTACGTGTAAACGAACACTTTTCTGAAAACTGACAGCTGTGCACGATGTTATTTTTGAAAACGTAGAGGTTGAAATGTCCGTTTATGAAAATAGCCGGCCACGTGTAAACGTAGCGAGAATGTGACTTCCCAACATTGCATGTTTTGGTTAATTGCCCAGTTTGAGTTTAAGCAGTGTGTGTTTTTCATTTGGTTTTATTAGTAGATGTGTTGTATGTTTTAACAGTTATTATTTGCATTAAAGGTGGACGCGGAACAGGTGCACGGGAGGAAAAAAAGAGGACAAAGGACCTCACACAACCGTCTAGTCAACATATCTAATAACACTTAGTGTAAGACACGATCACTTGACAAGTTATATTTCAGTGAGGTATGGGGACTTGTTTTCAGACGATGCATCTTAAATATATTAAGTGAAAGAGTCTTTAAAACATCTTGTTTTGAGTCACGTCTCAGTTGAAACGAGCTTCCTTTGACATCCGATGTTATTTGTTAAAGATAGATCATCTTGTTTGAAGATCATATTTCAAGAATTCCTGCCAAGTGAATTTGTACTTATTACAAGCAAAAAAAAAAACCACCTACTTATTTTTGTGGGCTTTTTTTTTTTTTTTCTCTAGTGGACAGAGGGAGGGAGAGTGAGACAGAAAGTGAGGAATCGAAGCAGACAGCGGGAGAGGCAGAGCGAAAGCGAGGAGCAAAAGAGTGTGTGAGACCGAGATTTCTTGGCAGGGGCGCCCTGAAGCGCTGCACATTCCCGCAAGATTAATCAAAGCTGTTTTTGTGTTATTTTTATTTATTTTTTCAGTCAGTGAATTACCTCCAGATCATAGAGAAACAGCTGTTCACCCACTTCCACTGTGTGATTATGCATCGAGTGACAAGCAAGACAAAAAAAACATCACGCCTACTTGATGTTCATCCCATTTCACAACCCGTCACTTATTTGCATAGTGATTAATAAAAAACAACCCAGACGGCGATAATTACAACGACAAAGAAATATTTATTAAATCTTTTTTTTTTTTTTTTTTCTCGTTTTGTTGTAGTTAGTCATAGCTGCTCCGACACGTGGTATTTACAAAGAAATTGCCTTTTTTTGTAGAAAACTCTAGTGAGGGACTTGAGCAAAAAAACAGACATTAGAATAGTTTTAGATGAGTACAGGAGAGGATGGGGGGGTCATATAGGCACAAGGTACACTTAACTACAATGTTCAAAGAAAATGTGCAGTTTTGTGGCACATTCATGTCCAGTTGGGGAAAAGAAACACAACTGTGGCTAAAGGAACCAAAACCTTCCCGATGCTGGATGCACCGACATTTTTTTTTTTTAAGATAAAGAGGATGGAAAACAGTCACTGCAAAACAGGGACACAGTGGTGTTAGCTTCAAGCTGTTCTCATGAACCACGTTGTAAATATAGCTACGAAATGTTAAGCACTGTAATGCGTAAGCATTCCACGTAACCCTCTAAACCTAACCCTAACCTGCTTAATATCTGGCCTTCTTTTACAGCTTTTATATAACCGAACCCGGATTTTTAAGGAGGTTTTTAAGTGTTTTATTCACACCAGTGGTCCCCTTGTGCCCGTGCCCCTCGCAGCGCCCATCCTGGGCGTTGCGTTTTAACCCAAATCTAACCCTAATCCCATAAAACACAGCGTTTTTAAGGCGGGGAGCGGAGTTCATTACTGGGGGAACGCGTGTTCCTTCTCTGGAAGTGTTTTATTCCAAACCACGATCCTTTACCTAAAATGTAACTAGTCGTTTTTGCTGCCTTGACTTAACTGTCAACTTTTTGTCGGCTAAACTCAACTGCCACGGCCCCCTGAAAAGACCGTCACATCGCCGTGCTCTGCACCCGGCTCGCAGTCACCTTTTTCAAAACGCAAACTAACAACGGCCGCTGATACGGCCGACAGCTCACCGAGCACTGTAGCCGGCGTCACGTGACCAACCGGCGGTCTCCTAATTCCGTAGGGTTTTCATACCAATCGGCGTGCATACATTTTCGTACGATATCATACAAACCCGTTCATGAGAATGCTTTGAACAAAAAACCCTTCCCAATGCTAGATGCACCGACAAAAGCAAACATCCTTTCTTTTGAGATACAGAGGATGGAAAACAGTCGCTGCAATTACAGTGGTGTTAGCTTCAGGCTACATGGTATCAAAATCAGGTGAAGAAGTAGTCCTCAGGACATATTACTCACCCTCCTTGTAAGCACAGTTTGCTCAATAGAACATGAAACATCAAAATTCGAGGTGGAAAACAGGCTTCCTCCCGCTGCCACAAACAAACACACATTGAGCTTTCTACACCAATAAAAGCCAACCGCGTCTCCCGCACCGCGCGACGCCGTCGTCACGGTGATCTTAACCGCAGGTTGGCTCGGACACAGCTGGAGGTAAAGATCAGCGAAAGACCACAAGCAGTCACAAAGAAACAATCCTGCACCTTAAAGACACTTTGGATGCAACAACACAATAAACAAGAGTGTTTTTTTTTTTTTTTTTTTGGGGGGGGGGGGTAAAATGATATTGGAGCTCTTGGAGATGCATGTGTTCTTTCTTCAGACCCTTTGATCCATGATTGTAACCCGAGCACACTGCGTGATATGTGCTAAGTTTGCACAAAAACATTTTCAGACAGAGGGTGCAATGTTGATCCTGTTATTTGTTTTTTTTCCCCTGTTTCATATAAAAGACATACAAAATGAAACAAAGCATTTTTTTTATATCAAACATTGAACTTTTTTCTTTTGTGCTAAGAACATTAATGCGCCCTTCAAAACAGGTGTGAAAAAAGCGAAAGTATCTAACACTGTATGTTACAACGGACTAATTGTTGGATACACAGTATCCACAAAACTAACTGTTTGTTTGTTTTCTCATCGTGGCGTGGCTAATAGAGCCTATGATTACAGTGACACTGGACTCTTAACGGTGAACTAAAATATGTGGAGGCTGGTAGGTGTGAGGAGGAAACCATTTTTAATAAAGTGTTCATGTGTGGCCCCTCAAATTAAAAATGACTCCAGTGCTGAATCATTCGCACGTTCTAGATACTTCCATTTGTTCCTTCAAATTTGAAATCTGTGGGACAAAATGTCCTCAAACTAAAAGTGTTGAGTTCTTTTCTCCCTGCCACTCTCAGCTCAGATTTAATGACATTTCTTTTTATTTCGATGTCGTACTAAGATATGTGAACGTTCTTTTAGGTTTTTGTCTGAGAAACCGAAGAGAGAAGAGCAAATGAAGTAATCTGAGATTATGGAATTTGAATGTAGTCATTCAAGGAATGAATGAATGTAGTAAACAATATAAAAGTATTGAGTGGCGAAGCTACTAATTGGAAATAAATAAACAGCGATACAGAATCTGATGGAACTATTTCTATATGGAGGATGAAGGATCATTATAAAGGATCAGTTTTAAAGGGGCACTGGACGGATTTAACAACAATCAACTTAAAAAGACAGTGGCTCTGAAAGATAACCTTGGATGAAGTCGAAAAAAAAAAAGTCCTTGAAGACTGGTGGCGTGGAGTTTGAAAGGCATGGAGAGGCAGGGACGGTGTAACAGAAGAACTGCATTATGGGATTTGTAGGATCCTGGGTTGGTTGGGCAGCATACCTCGACCTCTATATTGAGATCATTATTATCTGGTAAAATGATAATTTAGAACTTTATCCTTTTTATTATCACTTTTTTTCCGTAAAATGTAATTGTATTCTACTGATATGACTTAGTTTTTGAAATGATCAATCAAAATTTTAATGTCGCCGCGACCGATCCCGATATCGGGACTTCCGTACTGGTTCATAAACGATTCTTTTTTCCATACCAATTTTATAAAGCACACATTTTTCAGCTTCTTTGTAGAATCATGCTGCATGCTTATTGGCTCTCTGACGCTGATGAGATTTACTTCTTATTATATTTTGAAATTAGGTATTGAATGACGAGGCATTTTTTCGATTACTCAATACTTTAGAGGCAATTCTGTCGGTGCATAAAAAGTATTGAATTCCATACCCAGCCCTAGTAGCATTTATGAGCCGTGATCAAATTCCACGCTACTTCGGACGTTTGACAACAGACACAGACCAATGTGCGAATGAGAACTGCTATATTGTGAATTCAGCTTCATTAAAACACAGTATATGTGATCACATATGATCACTTCTCCCTCCCGAATTACAAACAACAAGAGTCCGTAACAAATGAAATGTATCATTCAAAATGAATTTGAAGTCAACCGTCGATAATAATAGCATTTTTATACATTCACAAGTGAATTTGATGCTTTCCCGTCTGGAAAAACAGCAGAGGAAAGCTGTGGTGAAGAGGCATATACTGTATATGGAGAATGGAGATGCAGGGTTATTGTCAGATTGCACGGCGCACTTGTCAGGATTGGAGAAAGAATCTCAAACGGGTTGCTTTAAATTAAGGAGCACAGGGACTAAAAGTGACCATAATGATCACACAAGATGGATTTTTGATTACATTTGAACAATTTAGTTTAGGGCTGGGCAATATATCGATATTATGTCGACATCGATATATGAGACTAGATGTCTTAAATTTTGGATAAAGTAATATCGCGATATGACACAAGTGTCTTTTCCTGGTTTTAAAGGCCGCATTACAGTAAAGTGATGTCATTTTCTGAACTTACCAGACTTACGAGCTGTTATATATATTTGCCTTTACCCACTTAAGTCATTGTATCCACATTATTGGTGATTAGTTATCAAAACTAAATATTTTGTGAAAGCACCAATAGTCAACCCTATAATATCGCCGCAGTATCGACATTGATGTATTTGGTCGAAAATATCGTGATATTTGATTTTTTTTCCGCCCAGCTCTAATTTAGTTCCTTAATATCGGCACGGGAAAAAAAAAAAACAATACCCATCAAGTCCCTTTAAACCGCCGATGGTCGAGTGGATCGCCAATCTGAACAAGCCTGGTGGAAAATACATGTTTACCGCGTGTCCATGCTTGGAAAACATGACTATTGATCTCAGCAGAGGCTCTACAAAGCTTCACAAGTTGCTCTGAGAGTTTCAGTTTGCCCTGAGAGAACAGGACACCTCGCTCTGTTTATTCCATCTCTGCGGGTGGTCGATTTTTCATTCCAGAAATAACCGGTAGGAGGGTGCCCCCGGTGTTGTTCTGTACACGCGCCACTTTACACGACATCAAAGAGGGCAACTGAATCTCACACCACCCCCTCCGCCCTCACACACACTACCACCACCTGCTCTGCACCTCCGTCACTGTCTCACTGAAACATCTATCGCCACACAAAACTTGTGCTGCTTTATCTGAGGGAGAGTAACCCTCTTGATTTAAAAAAAAACACTATTTTTTTACCTCATGTTAGGCATGGACACATCCCTGAACTTTGTAGGAAATTTGTCTCTATATACAATAGTCGTGTTATGACAGTGATTCACAAAAGCAATAGTGTAATAGTAAAACTACATTTGTGACATTTTTAATGACAAAATCCAAACACAAACATTCTACGATTTCTACACCCTGATAGCACATCAGACTTGTTTTTTTTTTTTTTTTTTTCCTGGACTTTGTTAAAAACATTTAAAAGACCATCATCAGCAAACAGATACATAAATTTTACTCAGTGTTTTTTTGTATGATTGTATCCAAAAACGGTGTAATATGTGAACTAACTTAATGGGTAAGTGTAGTTGTTTTTATTGCCTTTTCTACTGTTTGTACTTGCAGACTAAAACCAGAACAGAAAGAAAGCACGAGGACTTCACAATAAATAGGAAAATACATTTTGCCTGGCAAAATACCATATCCACTTCTACGCTCCGTTCGAATATTTTACTGTACACCCGTGATGGCTGCTACAATTGAATTAGGTGATTATTAAAAAAAACGAAAAACACATTAACCGATCATTAAATCGGCTCTATCCCAACACTAAAAGATGAGTGATTCTTTACATTTTCTTCTTTCACTCTCAACATGGGTCCTCTGCAGTCTGACATCCAACTCCTTTTTAACCTGAGAGGAAGGTTAAGTCATCAAAGGCCCACCCCGTAACCCCCCCACACCTTTGGCAACAGTCTCCTAGCAACAACATCTTTCTCCTTTTCCTTTCCGTTGGCCTGTGTGCGATGCTTCGCTCCCGGATCTTCTTCGAAACCTCTTCCACTTTGATGTGAGATTTAATCATGTTATATGTCAAGGGGTTAGGTGACGTTTTCCTGAACACAAATCAAATGTTAAAAGTCTGTAAACGTTTGCGGGATCCTGCTGTGCTTCTTTACCATTCAAGCTAAAGAGTGTACTGATTGTGTCGTTTGTGTTCTGTGTGTGTGTATATGTCTGTAAGCATGTATGTGTGCTTGTCTTTAACACAAAGAAAAAATCTGCATACTGTGGACGGCAGCGAGGCGGAAAAGTAAGAGACTAGGCCTCCTTCACCTCGGGGCGCCTTGTCCATCAGCACCCACCAGAAAGTCAAGAACCACTCAATGTTGGCAAGTCAAAAAACAACAAAAGGCTTCAGCGTCGAAGTCCCTTCCTCTCTCGTTTCACCTAGAGAGATGTCAGTGTTTTTCTTCTTCTTCTTTTTTAAAAGTGCTCCTTGAGGGGAGGGGTTGCAGGGTAGGGTGGCCTGTGGTCCAATAAGGACAGTCCATTCCTGGGGGATTCCTCAGGCTGGGCGCTATAAAGACATGATGGCAGCCAGGAGTATGAGGGCGGAGCTCAGCAGCAGGACGGAAGTCTGGCGCCGACCAACTGAGTTCACATCCCTTCTCGCCGGCTCTGGCGACTCATGACCGATGCCGTCTGAAGGGAAAGAGATGAAAAATGATCATCGAAGGTTAGCTTATGCTTACCATACACTAGAAAACTCTGAAAAGAAGTCTGATCCCATATCACATCTAAAGACTATCTGTCATAATATGGAAAGACTGGGAATCTTGCAGGGTGACAATTTGCAAGGCTACAACAAGATTGGGTTTGAAAAATGTAACTAAGCTATCTAGCTACCGCTAGCGTTAGCTGGTAACTTTAAGAGAAAGTTTGCTGATTTTCTGTTCTGCCGTCCATGCAGATGAATGGTGGCAGCACCGCGTTTACCCGCTGGTAAAACTTTGAGGGATGACGCGCTTCAGAAGGGTTGAAAATCTGGAACTTTCCCTCTTTAATGTTTAGCTTAGCACGGCGCCATAGCAACCATAAACAACACTGGCTCTAGCCGGTTTGCTGCTTTCTGTTTGGTGCAGGAGGGAGAGCACCCATTGGTTGTTGACAATGTTCACTTGATTTGACTTTCACTACCAAGACTTAACGATAATATCAAACATATTTGATGTTGTCTGAACTTCAAGACGGGAAAAAGACTGACTCGGACTTCTTATTACGAGTTTTATGACCACCTTGCACCAAACTACTGAGACGACGGGAGCGTGCGCCAACTCCAGGACTCATTATTTCATTCCGATATTGAATGTGTCTGCGACAATGGAATTGTTTGGTGTAAGGTCGACTTTAGCTTAGCAAATAGGCTGGAAACACTTTTTTTGATTTAACAGCTTGCCATACATCAGCAGATTATACATTTGTTCCAAAAATTCGTACTGTATTTAGCTGAGTTATTGTCTGCGTTTAAAAATGACTGTTCTAATACAGTTCAAAGTTCATGACTACGTGATTATTCTAAGAGTATACAGTGTGTGCTCTATACTAAATGTCACGTCAATTCAATAAAATCTTGATGTATAAAAGGAATGAAAATTCTCAAGGAAATGAAAAGAAAAGATTCTCATCAGCAGACGTAACACACATAAATATTATGTACTGCATATTCCCACCAACCTCTGGGTTCTAGAGAGTTGTGATTGTTGTCTTCGAAATCGACCCCTTCCTGCACGGTCCCAGAGTTTTTCACACAATTGTCTTTGAAAAACAAAGAGGAGAGAGGATATGTGAAGATTAGAGCAGTCAAACGTCACAAGTCCACAGCCTGATCACAACAGAATGGCAAACTGGGCAGAGTAGACACAACAATCAGTAACTCACTCTGAGGCCTGACGAAGATTTTGAGTCGAAGGCAGCTTCTTCTTCCCTTGTCGTCAGTGATGGAGGCTGTGGAGACATCAGGCAGGAGTTGAGAACAAAACACTTTAGACACATTACCCACACGTTTTCATTTCAAAAACCATTCCTTGATCTAATCGAGGGTTGTGCGATTATGGTTTAAAATGGCTGTTGTCGTATTTTGCTCAATAATGAGATCATGATGATTCATCCACATCTGGAAATAGTTTGTTTTTTAATTTGACGAAATTGCCTTCACTTCCATACTGCATTAAACATACAATAAAAAGGGCAATAGCTTTAATGTACGAGCCTTTGAATCAAAGTAGGGACACAAATCAAACACTCTAAAGTGTCAGCATTGCACCGTGTCACCTTTTAGTACGGCTGCTTGTGTTTAGACATTTACCTTTTGAGAACTTTGGCCACTTTTGCTAGAAATAAATAGTTCTGTAAAACAATGGGTTTGTATTTCTCAAGGTGTGGTATCAAAACCGAAACTCAGATATAACGATATTTTTGTATCCATTGATAATCCAGAATCACAGGTGAAGGACTGATGGGATCAGCCTAGTCCATAGTAATAGACAACGGACGCAATACCTTTTTTTTGTTGCCTTTTCTGGCCTAATTTGGCAACTTCAACTTCTAAAGTCTCCTTTCAGTTTGACTAGAGTATGTATATAATGCAAGTCTTAAAAAACGGCACACTATATGAATGTCTTGTAATTCTAAGAACTACAAGACAGCCGTTTTGAGGGGATATTTTTTGCT
The DNA here is from genome assembly GCF_031162955.1 of Sander vitreus. NCBI lineage: Eukaryota > Metazoa > Chordata > Actinopteri > Perciformes > Percidae > Sander > Sander vitreus. Next base: position 24,689,723 of record NC_135870.1, on the reverse strand, counting down.
ATTTCTTTTCCTATTTCAGAGTAGGAACTCTTCCAGCACAGGAGTGACGTGAGTGATTGGTCGAACACATGAGCCAATCCAGCATTTTTTTTTTTTTTTTCACGTTTTAGCAACAACAGCTCGTAACGGAAAAAAAAATGGAAGAAAACACGGATAAATGATCAGACAGCGAAGACCAGGCTTTACTGAGCATATATGCAACGGGGGAAATACATGGTGATTTGGACTCAGCAAAGCCAAATTAAAGAATCTTTGATAGCTTCTCTCTGAATTTGCTATACCAACTGGCAACTACTTCAGCCTTCCTATTGGTGGTTGTTGAAGGTATGTAGTTATTGGGGGAGCTCCCCAACAAGCAATTCCTTTCAGGGAGTCCCCAGAACAGTTTGGTCTGAAAACGCCTATAGATTGCCATGACTGTAGTTCAAGTCACGACTCCATGATCACCTGATCTACATCTGGAAAGAAAAAAATAATAATTTAGTCCGATTTTAGCCTAAGTTTTGTTGTCCTAGTTCTGCAAACCAGGGCTGCACGATATTAAGAAAATGTGCAAGAGGCGATAATGTCGTTGGCGATAACGATATTACTTGCGATGAATAAACTGATATTAAAGTGTACTCAGTTCTGCCTTTCTGCTGCTTTTTCCGTATTCTCCTAAAATACAACAACTTGTATGATAGGAAATAATTTCCAACATTCTTGTATTGAACAAATTGAACATTGAATTGAATATGAAAGGCACCACTAATACTTTCAATTTAAAGTGTAGTTTTCTACTGATATTCTCTTTCAACTAACAACAATGAGTGTCGTTTGCGATATGTCGCAGGCTTCGCCATCTCTTTATTGCTGCAGTTGATATTGCGATTGTGCAGCCCTACTGCAAACCCACTCGGTATTCTCCATTCTCATTCGCTTCAAACTTCACCAGAGCGCTAAAAAAAACTACCTTCATTCATAAACATCAGCTAACCAGTAGAAATGAACAATCTGACAAGGTCCATTGTTTCTTCATCGGAGGCATTCCACACTTATCTCTCCTTTAAATACAGCCTGAAGAGATTTATCTTCCCTCTCATCCTGATGTGAAAGCCTTTCTGCTCCATATTTTATCATATGAAACAACTCAATGTCACCCTCATATTTCCAAGTCTAATTTGGCCACGGGCAGTCATTTCTGCAGATGAGTGGCATGCTGTTATGCCCACCTACAAAATCTCATTTCCTCTGTGTTACTGGTTGTGAAAGGCGAAGATTAAAAACTTCTTTTTGTAGGGGTTGCTGTGATTGTTCTGTAGAGCTAACAAAACTAATTCGTTTTCAAGTAGTGCAGGGGACCGAGTCGCTAACAGAGCACTGACGGTGTCTCCAGCTGTGACGGAATGACTTCAACTTCTGTCTGCACTTTTGTCAAGAACATTTTTATGTTTCGTCTGACCTTAATTATTCCCACTATACATTTTTCTCTTTTCTTTTTCAGACTTTTCCTCACAGGACTCGATACTCTGACCTCTCTCATTTCCTGCTGCCTGCCGAGTCTCTAAAACTGCTCTTAATCTGACCACATATCTGTCACCGTGTGTTGAGTATGTATGTGCTCGTTAGGGGTGGGGGAATTATCGTATCACGTACTGTATATGTTGTGATACCAATTTTAAAAATGGATTCTTTTCCTCATAATCGATATTTCACTCAACTGTTTTCTGTTTATACGGTACTGTCAATGGCGACTACATCATATCCCTTTCCAACTGCAGAAAATACATGTGACGTACTTCTTTACAAGTGAAATAAATGTCGGACTGACTGACTGACGTGACGTGCATTCTTCTTAGAAAACAATTAGTTTTTTTAGAAATGTCTCATGGTATATTGTCTCTAGAAGTGTATTACTCAACTTTTGTTTCTGTTAAAGAAGGAAAAGAAAATCTCAATCCTCAGTACTATCGAATCGTAATACTTCTACAATCGCAGTACAAATCGAATCGGCATCCATGTATCGTGAAAGAATCAAATCGGGACAAATCATATCGTCCCAGCAAGTTGTGGTTGTATCTGCATACATGATGTCCATATAGTTTGTCCTCAGACAGTCCTCTGTCCTTCCACCCAGACGCTCGGCGTGATGGATTCTGGCCGTGCGGTGAATTCCTGATAAAAGTAAAACCATGTCAGTGTTTCCACTGTCGCAGATGACTCTGGCTCTTATTTCAAAAAGGCACTTTATCAGATGCCGTGCGGCTGTGAGAGGAGATAAAATCCATCTTTAAAAACGTCACCATGAGAGGAATATTGGAAGTGAAGCAGCAGAGGGAGGAAATAAACCAGAGAGAATGGGTGTCAATCACGCCGCTTCTGTCTGTGTCAGCGGGTATCGAGTAACTTACCTCACACCCCGACGGTGGCTGGAACTCACTCACTGTCTCAGTTTCTGTCTCGGAACTCAACTGGCCCAAAGCCTGTCTTTGTCTTTCTCTACGTCTCTCAAGCTACTTCTGTTTCCTCGGCTTTTCTCTTTGACTGCTATAAAAAAAAAGGTCTACTTCTGCACTCTCGCACGAACGTCTTGAGGGACGGATATATCAAGACACATTAGAGGGCAAAAGAAAGCTCTGATCAGGACGTTTCATTAATCTTGTGAAATGATTGGGATTAGGGCTTCAAAGAACTAATTATTTTAGTTATCAAAAAAATCTCTTGATTACTTCTCGATAAAAGGATTGTTCGTTTAGTCTATGAAATGTCACAAAGTAGCGAAAAATGTCAATCACAAGTTCTCAAAGTGGGAGGTGACATCTTCAAATTGCATATTTTATCCTATAGGCCAACAAATGTCATGTAAAATGATATAAAAGAGAGAAAAAGCAGCACATTCTCACATTTCAGAAGGAATTTGGGTTTGGTAAATGAGTAAATAGTTAATAATAATAATGATGTTCAGGATCAGTTAATCATTTGAGCACTAATGCAGACATTGATATGTTTTCTTTTGATGACCATTTCTATTAGCCTGTAGCCAAAACAGCCAGGGAAATGCTTTACCACAGTCACTAAATCAGTGAGCAAGCTATATTAAACGGCAAGTAACCATAGCAACCATACATATGTCTCTCACTGCATTGCAATTAACTCGCATCTGAAACAGACTGACTGCATATGGTAGATGGCAACACACTGAAATCGCAGTCACCAGGTGCCGCGACAAACAATCTGTTGTCATTATTTCTATGAAGAACGTCTTGCTCCTAACGCCCAAACAAAAGCTGAGTAAACCCAAAGCACGTCGAGACGCAGTTATCTCTGGAACTTTGGTGAAAGATCAGTGCCGTGTGTAAACCCTGCTATTACAGCTGGGCGATATGGAAAAAAAATCAAAGAAAAATACATCGATGTTGATATTGCGGCGATATTGTAGGGTTGACTATTGGTGCTTTTACAAAATGTTTACACAATGAGAGTTTTTATAAATAATCACCAATAATACGTGTACAATGACTCAGTGGATAAGGTCATAGTATAAAGCAGCTACAACAGTCTGGTAAGTTCAGAAAGTTACATCACTTTACTGTAATGCAGCCTTTGAAACCAGGAAAAGACAACACTTGTGTTGAAGACGATATCTAGCCTCATATGTCAATGCCGATATAATATCCATATGTTGCCCAGCCCTAGCTGCCATGAAAGTTACAATTGACAAAAACTAAATCGTAGGTTGTCTACAGTGCAGATTCCAGACTTTCTATTAGGTGCGACAGGCAAATCTGCTGGCCAGTCAGCAGTGGACATCCACAGAAATTTAGAAGAACTAGCCTGCAGCTGAGTCTGGGCTCCGGGAAAAACACATAACACATTAGCAGTAACAGTAGCTGCAGTTGTTTGTTTTTTTTAGACGGCAAAGAGGCCAAATTAAAAATAAAAGTATTCAAAAAAACACAGCCGCGCTTGTTTCCCTTCGGTAAGTCTCCATGGTACAAGCAGGATAATGCACCCTGGGGTGTCATGTACTGTATAGGGCTTGGTACCAAACTTTGACACTTTTAGGAAAACCAACATAATTGCCTCCATAGTATCGAGTATCCAAAGATGGCTCCTCATTCAATACCAAATTTCAAGACCTAAGGAGTAAATCTCATCACTGTCACTGAGCCAATAAGAAGGCAGCATGCTTGTACCAAGATCTAATAATGCTACGTGGAGACATGCAGGAAAAGCACTACATTACGCACAGAGACGGGGCTCGCATGTGTGTGTTGTAGTAGTGTAGAGTACTCTATATTCACGATGTTCCACTTCAGGGATTGGTCCGTTGCCGCCGGAAATTCCGCTGGATCAGGCTCTTTTTGGCCGGATGTCCGTCTGGATCTTCCGCTTTCTTTGTGTTGGAATTTTAAACTCCGGTGGATTTCTGAGGACTATGGTTAACTGCTCCTCAGATCTCTGCAGGGTAAATCCAGACAGCTGGCTAGACTATCTGTCCAAGCTGAGTTTTCTGTTGCACGACTAAAACTGCTATTTCACAGCGGCACCGTGGCTCTGTCGGGCGCTTGGTGCCGCCCATGACAATTGTGATTGGTTTAAAGAAATGCCAATAATACCAGAGCACGTTTTTCTCCCATCCCGGAATGCCGTGTGGATATATATATATCTATATATATTCAATATCGGTATCGAAAAATCTTTGAACAACAGCCAACCCTTGTCATGTCTCGGGACACCTCATGCATTATCTCGTCTTACAGTATCTTGTTAGTGCTTTGATCTGGTTTTTAATGTGGAGTGTCAGTAGCACATGTTCTATTGTGTTTTAGTCCTTTTACGTCTCTTATAGATCTGCGGAAGATCCTTCATCCTCCAAAATGTTGTCTTGAACTGCAGAATCCTTTCTTCCTTCCTTCTCTGTTTCTCTACTATTTCTCACCCTCGTTCTTTATCTTTCTTTGACATCGTGTCACAATGTCTTTCTCTCATCTCCCTCTCTCACCTGCTTCCTCTCCCCATACCGCCGTCCCTTCACACAATTAATCGACTGTCTCTCCCTTTCGCTCATGTCTGCCACTGAGGTCAGAGTCTGGCTTTTCTATCCTCGAGCAACACAGCCGGGCTTCACCGTGACTGTAACTCCAGCTCTCGCCTGCAACTCTAAACCCAGAGATAGAGGGGTTATCCGGCCGCCACCTCACCATGACAACAGTGAACCTGTCAGTCACATGTTCAGACACATGTTACACGTTTAGTCATGACTTGCGATCGTCGCTGTCGCACGTTCGGGACCGCCAACACACATCACAGATCACTAAACAGGCCAGGGGACAGGATTTGGCAGTGGTGGAAGAAGTATTCAGATCCTTTACTTAATAGTACTAATAACACACTGTAAAAAATACTCTGTTGCAAGTAAAAGTCCTGCACTGAAAATGTTTCTTATGTAAAAGTATGTAAGAATCATCAGGAAAAAGTACTCAAAGTATTACAAGTAAAAGTACTCAATGTAGAACAATCCAAAGAGTTGCGTCAATCAACTAAGTGTTTGATCGGCTAATCATTTTAGCTGTACTTGTAGGCCGTTATGTTGTTGTGTAGTTTCATTTACAACATTGTGTTTTATAAACTACATATATTTTGAGTGCAAAAATCTTAATATTTTTCTCTGAAATGTAGTGGAGAAGAAATAGAAAGTAGCATGAAAAGAAAAGCAAAGTACAAGTACCTTTAATTTGTACTTAAGTACAGTACCGGAGTAAATGTACTTAGTTACATTCCACCACTGGGATTTGGTGTGACTGTGAGTTGAATTAGACGGATCCTGATTTAAATAGTGTGAGATCAGATGTTTTTCTTGTGATGAGTGGTCTATCTTGGGGAACAAAGCCCTTTTGTCTTTGCATCAGCTGCAAGAAGCGAAAGGGAAGCTGTCTGGGCTGTGCTGGAGGGGTTCATGTCATTACCGATGTAGATCTGCACTGACTGTACGGAGCGGGACTCGTGCGTTTGAAGCACAAGGGCTTTACAGGGAGACAGTCATCTCTCTCACACAGGGAGAGCCAGACTCTCAACTGTCTCCTCTGAAAATTGGATTTCTATCCCCTGAGATTAGGATCAGGCTTTTCCCCGCTCCACCGGGGCTCTATTAGAAAAACATGCCGCCCTCTGAGGCCACGAGAAAGCTCGGTGACCTTTGACCCTTCCAGGACCAGCCGCAATACTGATCCCACACCGGGGCGGCTTTCCTCCGGGTGTTTGTCTTGTCTGCCAGACGGGCAGGCCCTTAGCCAACTGCAGGTGTCATCTATTTGACGTGGCCCCGCCCTCTCTTCCCCTCACTGCCTGGGGGCGAACGATGATCACCACACAGGAGGAGGACAAAGGAGTGTCTGTCTTCACTCAGACAAGCCCCCCCTCCCCCCCTTCAATGTGTCATTTACATGCCCACTGAACAGATTATGAAACCCTATTGTATGTACAACACTGGTATTAACTATCAGGTATTGTTGAGCTTTTGTTAGCGATAGTCAACATGGGATCTGACACCAGCAGCTGATAAAACATAGTTTACAGTAATGCAACTGTAACAATGCTGCTGGGTAAAAAAAACAACAAAAAAAACAAGTATCCATTTGGGGAAATATGTTTTTATGTGTGATGGCAATACTTATTTTCTCACTGATGCCGTTATATGCTTCAAAGCTCCAAGAAAGACGCATTGAGAAAGTCTGAGTGAAGAAATGACGACACACTGTAAGCATTCAAATAAAATAAAGAAAGCAAATCCTTTTTTTTGCAGGGACAATGTTAGGCTTGCATGGACATAAAACTCAAGCACTACAGATAAGCAACTGATTTAACAACTACATGTTCTTTAAAAAGTCAAAGGGACATGCATGTGGACATAAAAGATTTTTCGGTACAAAAAATGTAATCACCAAGCCTAAAACTGTGTTGACGCAGCAAGCTAAAGCTAAGGATTACACTGTGTAAATGAAACATTCGAAACGTAAAGCTGCACTCGACAATATGTATATATTAACAATGAATCAAATTACTATGTGTAAAGGTGTCACTCTGAATAGGGATCCTATAAGAATTATCACTCAGCCTTCTGTGCAGTTCCCCTCAGCTCTACGGAGCACGTTAGCTTCTTTTAGCTAACGGCTTAGTTTTTTTAGTTCTTAGTTTTAGTTTTTATTAACCCACAACTTTACTTTTTTGGTTCACTCACATCAAACTTGTTTTTGGCTGCAGGAAGCAGCTGTTTTCAGTGAAAAAAAAAGTCTGTCGTTTGGTGTTGGGCAGGTAGTGTACACTGGGTTTATCAAAGTTAGCAACTAGCTAACGTGACTAGTGTAGCAGCATTTAGCAGCTAAAGAGACAGATATTTCCCTCTGGAGACCGAAACACAGCTGAAATAACAGTGAATATATAACATTAACATTCTTCAGGTGGCCAAAATCACAACTAACTCTAATGTTGCTCCATGTCTGTTGGATGTGTAACTTCTTTGCTAACATTTTAAAAGGTGATTACATGTCAATGCCGTGTTTTTAGCTCGTTCTGCTTCCCCCCAAGGGGCCAAAAAAGTAGTCAAATCTGCTTTAAATCACTGAATGATGAAGTGTTCTGACTTTGCTACTGATTCTGACTAGCTTCTCTCCACGGCAACAGCAACTGAGGCTCATGGGTATTGTAGTAGTTAGAGCCATTCAACATACCAAAAACTGACATAAAAACATGATTTCTCAAAACATTAAATTTAAGTATTTATACAATTGATGGCCACAACATAAATCAAAGTATTACATATAGTATTACAATATTCAGTTGAACCAAGTGTTTATGTGGAGGAACAAAGAGGTTTCTATTAAAAGAAAACGATTAAATTCCAGAAACAGCTCTTCTTTCCTACACAACTCTAAACAATGTGAAGACAAATATGGGTATTATGTGAAATGTTCTGACTATAAAACCTTGATATTTTCCCAAAGGTGTCTTTGTCTTATGTTACTTCATCCCGTTCTCAGATCACATGTTCTCAGAGGGAAAAAAGGTGTCTTTGGCGAACAAGAATCTGATGGATGAGTCATGAATCTGAGTCAGTGAGAGATGGCCCATATGGCCTCAAACTGCTCAAAGCCATATGGGTTGTCTCTCTGCCTTTCTCTCTCCGGATGATCAATCAAAATTAAAGTCCACAAGAACATTGTCCTCACTTAGTTTCACATCAACCAGAGCCAACTTAACAAATAAAGCAGAATTAGGCAATCTGTGATTTTTCTTATCGACATCCAATTGCAACAGCATCAACAATTCCCTGGCATGACTAGAAGCAGACCGCAATTCCTCTAAACAATACAGTCACATTTATGCAACAGAGTCGAGAAAACTGTCCAATGGACACAGAAATCCAACAGAAACATCCAGTGAAGGGTAATCCATCACAACACAAAATACTACAACAGAAATTGGATCTGGTTTAACTCACACAAGGACAAAAGTGTTGAAAGACGTGAGGAGAACAAATTCTCCAGTGGCTATTATTTTATCATCAACCTTACTAAATTATATATATATTAAAAAAAAATCTTCCTTATGATCTTAAACTCAACTGACCTTCATTGCAAACCCACAATACTTAATTTCAGCTTAGTTGAGTTTGCAAAGTTTCCAAAGATATGTGTCAAGATGGAAATCATTGGTCCAAAGTGTTGACTCAGTGACCAGCTAACAGATACTAAATCCTTATTTGCATTTCAACCCAAATCAAAATCCTCTGAGATAGATCAGATGAGCCAAACTGTGTATTCCTTTGAATGAATTTAGAGTTTTAGGCAGCTTTCCAAAATACCTGCTCTGGGTCTAGAAGCAAGACTGAAAAGTTATACCAAAAACCAGACAACTTTCTCCATACTTTCCCTGTCCTCTCACCAGTCTCTTTGGATTCAATATCTACATTTTGTACTTTGTTGTAATGCCAATATTTGGTTTCCTTTCCCTGACTCTTGCACTTCTTACTATAAAGTTCCTCTGACCTGTGTCAGCTAAATACCAAAAATCTACCGTGGAGAGCAGTGTATTAAGTCTTCTTCTGCCCCTGCAGGGCACTGACTTCACTTATGAAAACATGACTTCCCAGCTGTTTGTTTTCCCCAGTTTTCTCACAAAGAAGAGAAAGCTGAGCTCAGCCAGTCAGCAACAAAATACATTTCAAACGAGACCTCGAAAGTGGAGATGTTTTGCTCCCTCTGGCTTGTATTTTGGCTCGGCCCTCATTCCAAGGACTTGCAAAACAGAACACGAACATTGCTGCTGTCTTTTCTGCAAGATGACACGGAAATGGATCTTCTGATACAACTCCAAGTTAGAGCTGGGTAGCATTGTAAATCTTTCTTTGCTAGTGCTGATACCTGAGTTTCAGAACTGATACCAAATCAATACTTTTTGGGCAATTTACTTTGAGAAATATGAACTTTTTCCATCGACAGAGGAACCCAAAGTTGTCAAATACTATATAATACATGTCTTCTTGCAGCCGTACAAGAAAAGGGTGTAAAATTGGCACCATTTTGCTTCAAATCAGCAATTATCTAATCAAACAACAAGTAAAACATTCTTCAAATTAACGACATTTATCAAATTAACGATCTTCAAGTTGCCCAATTTGTTCCCACTCAAAAAGCAGCCCAGCTTTGCCCCCATCAAACGGGAATCACCAATATCCCAATTTAGCATTTACAGAGGTTCTAAGATATGGAAATTGCTTCCCTCCCTGCCTACAGGAACTTTCTCCTCATCATTTAAAACATCTGTGAAAAATATTTTACTGTATTTATAACCTAACATATTTCTTTTTTTCATGATCACTTTTCCTTTCTCTGTTTCTTAAACCTTTATATTATTTCCTCATTTGATTGTTCCTTGATGTGTCCATGGTTACAATTTTCTGTTATAGTTTTTCCTCTTTTAATTTAGTTAAAGTTAATTTATTCCCCATTTCCTTGTTTACTGTCTCTTGTGTTCTCTGTTGCGTTTTCATCTTTGTGTATGTTTTATGCTTCAGTTTCCTGTTTTATTTTGTAGTCTCTGTTTTCTCCAATGTCATATCTTGTGTTACTTCCTGCCTTGTGTTTTACCACCTTTGTGATTGTCTGCCCCACCCTGATGTGTTTCACCTGTTCCTGAGTCCTCGTGTCACCTGTTCCTTGTTTCACCTCGTTACCTTGTGTATGTAGTCTCTGTGTTGTCTTTGTCTGTTGTCAGATCATTGTATTTGTCTTTTGGCTTCTTCAAAATTTTTTGGTACTATTTTTGCCTGCTTACTTCAGGACTCTTTTTGTTGTAACCCTTTTCATTTATTAAATCTTTGAACTTAACTCTGCCCCGTCGTCTCTGCATTTTTGGGTCCGCCATTTCTCTAAATCCTGACACTATGTTTTTTGATTTGCTATCTTTTATGCTACCTATTGTTAAATTATTCTAGAAAACCCAACTTGCCAAGCCCCCCTTTTCTGGGTTTACTTTGCATGCCTTTTTTTCCCTAATGTCTCTTAAATGTATCATTGCTGTTTGTTTTTCTTTTTAGATGTGCTAAATAAATAAATACTAAAAATCTGACAAAATATTTGTCGCCGTCTTTCAGTAAATTACAGTTTTGGATACGAAATGTGTCCATACATTTTTGTCCATATCAAAAGTACAATCACTTTTATAAATATAGGTAACAGGGTAGGTAAGCGCACAGATACTCACAGATATAATAATACTCTCTGCCAGGGCGAAACTCAAAGCCTAAGGAGAAGGGAGTAAAGAGCTGGAACTTCTCGGAGAACTTCAGCGGTCCGTTGGGCGACAGAGGCCTGTTGCACTCCCAGCGTTTGAAGCCCTTGGCGGTGTGGTCGCAGGAGCTATAGCCGTCGTAGTTCACCATGTAGAGGACGTAGCGCTCGGCCCGCTCGTCAGACACCGGGCCGACGTAGTGCGGACAGTAGACATCAAGGTAGTCGTTGATGCAGACGTCGATGTGGTAATCACCCCGGTAAAACCTGGAGGAAAGAGAGAGAAAAGGGTGACACGTGAATATGTTGCGCAGAAAAACATAAAATCTGCGTGAAAATACCTAAATGTGTTGGAGTCAAAGTGTTAAATCTTCATAATCTGTATTACAGTCAATTCCAGTCTTTTTACATGACTGTGACCAATTTTGGCATTTTAATTAAATAATCTGCCTCTTGCACTTCTACTTCTGGGGTTTAGCCAATTCTAGTCTATATCCACGACGTTCCACTTCTTGCTACGATGTCGCCGGACATTCCGCCGGATGTCCAATCTGAGTTTTCTGTTGCATGACTAAAACAACTTTTGAACGTACACGTTCCACCAAAACAAGTTCCTTCCAGAGGGTACTTTGCAGAGAAAACAGGGCTCTGTGTCGTGCTTAGCGCCACCAATGCCGATTGTGATAGGTTTAAAGAAATGCCAATAATTCCAGAGCATGTTTTTCTCCCATCCCGGAATGCTGTGTGGACTAGCCAGACCGTCCTCCTCAGCGCTGAACCTTTTTTGAAGTCTCAGGTCAAGTCATCAGGGAATCTCAAGTAAGTCAGGTCTAGAGTCCTTATTATGGTCACTTAAAGGTACCCTATGTGATTTTTGATCACTAGTAGCACTAAGGAGCAACATTTTTGCATGTGGGTTCCAGCATATGGGTGAAGCAATACATATACCTGCCAATGGTTTTACACTATTCCACTGATTGACAGGTGGTGCTAACATGCAAAGAAACGCAGCAAAAGGCAGGGAATGAGAAGACTTCTAGCAAAGACAACATTGCCTTTGCAAATATTCTGAGAAAAGAAATGCATTGGCATTTGTAAGACCTAAAGGAGACGCACAATGTGTTTGGTAGTGATGCAACAATACACTCAACTCACGATTCACGAGTTTAAGTTCACGATACGATTGTCTCACAATATGTTTTTAAACAGAATGAGCTGCAGACAAATGACTGAAAGATGTCCCTTTATTTCTTTAAACTGTGCAAAACAACCCCCTTATCAAAAGTGCAACAGGAATTGTATTTTGTCTCAAATAACAAAAATGAAAGCTAACAGATTTTAAAAGAAATCCCACATCAAAATAACGAAAAATAAATAAATAAATGAACTAAAGAAATAGAAGACGTAGTGACGTCTGAAGTCAGACTAGTGAAATTAAATGTAATGCCCGTAATTTTTCCATCTTAAACAGTAATCTTTAAACATTTATATTGATTTTTATCTAGGGATGTTTGGCTGAGTAACACTGAAAGTAAACAGGGCACCAAACAGCTCTGAAAAGGCAGATTAATAAAAACATGTTTGCATTTTCACCAAAGAAGCTTGTGCTTACGTGACCAAATGTAATTGTTTATAATCCACAGTGAGGGCACTTTTCTGTATGTCAGCAATATTAATAACACAACGAATCTATCATTGGTGAGCCGATTGTTCCACATTTATGTATGCAAGGATAATCCCCACGATAACATCATGCGATCTCTGATCTTGACCTTTTAATGATTTATTTACCAAATGAAAATACGCTGAGCATGCATGCTCTGTCTGCTGAAGCCTGCTTTTTTTTTGTTTTGTACACATCTAACATTAAGATCCCCTGAAGCAGGGCTTTGCTCAAGGGTACGTCAATAACAGCTGTCTTAATTGGGATGATAGTTACGCGCTGGTTTGTTTGGGTAGTCTCTTGCCATGATGCGTTCTCCCAAGAGTTATTAGTGCTGTTGACAAGAGCTGATACTTTAGTTATCTCAGGCTGTTTTCACACCTAAGCAGTTTGGTCCATTTTCACCAAATCCTTGAGCGTTTTGTCAGATAGTCCGGTTCATTTGGGGCGGTGTGAAAGCTCATTCGAACTCCGTTGCCGACCACCCGTCCCGGCTCGCTTCCAAGTGATCTAGAGCAGGGGTCTTCAATGTCTTTTAGGCCAAGGACCCCAAACTGAAAGAGAGACGGAACCGAGACCCCCTACTACATTGTAAAGTTGTATAAAATTGAGTTGCATATTAAACTGGGCCTACAATAACGTGTGGGTGGCCTAAAGCCTTTACACATGCCATTTTTGCATAGAATACTAAGCTAGAAAAATAATGATGTATAATAAATAATAGTTATATAAAAGTTTTAATGTTAAACATACATGTGGCACAGTTAATCCTTAAGATGAACTGTATCTGTGGATGGCTACCTTAGTGACTATCTTACCTATAGGCCAGTAAGCCTATCATCAGTGTTGTTGTTTTTTTGTTTTTTTTTCACAAATAGGCTGATTTATATTTGCTAATAATATGTTGGATTCATGTCAAGACATTTTTAATGTTCTTGGAAACTTTCAAAAACATTTACATTAATTTGGTGGACCCCCCTGCAGTAGCTCTGAGAACCCCCTAGGGGTCCCAGACCCCCTGTTGAAGATCTCTGCTCTAGAGTTCAGTTCTCTTCAGGTGAGAATGCGATCCGATCCAAATACAGGAAGTGGACCAACAACAATTTCAACTTCGCACTCAATTTACAGACGTCTTCATGATTTAAGTGACAAACAACTTTCAGATCCATAACCTATTATGACCATGAATCGCTCCTCGAGTGTGTGAAATCACATCACCATCTCTCTGTCATCAGGGCCGTCCTCTCCTTCACTCGCTGTCTTGTCAGCTGCTTACATTGTTTGCCTTCTTCTAAAATATTAGAAACACTGAGGCAAAACCATAAAACTCTCTTCTCTCTGGGGAGCGCTACAGATCACTGAAAACTCAGACTAACAGACTCAAACACAGCTTTTTTCCCCACAGCTATCAGAACTCTGAACGGACAAAAACTCACAAGTTGAATGTTTTTGAACCATTATGCAATGTTCCTAATGTGCAATTTCTCAATGCCGTTTATTTATTATCGTCTGAAATGTATGAATGACTGTGAGGAGAGAATGTTTTATTTTTGTGTAATTAGCGGCGTAGCACTCTTAAGGCATTCTATTCAAAACCCAAGACGCAAATGTGGTGTTGCTCCATTATTTCTGAGACCAGAAGGTGTCAGAGAGTTTCACTCGGATATTCTGCCCAATAATAAAGTAACCATTTCCGCGTGACAATATGTTTACAATTGTCGGTGTGTCTTGACAAAGTGCAGTCTGAACGCAAACCGAACCAAATAAAAACTGCAACAATGTTGCAGCATTACCCCCCCCCAAATCTACTGAGCTATAGGAGTGAAAGCGCCCTCAGTGTAACCACAGCTGAAGAAAAAGTGCCCGTATGCGCTGGGTAACTGAGGCCTGGACTGTGAAAGACACATCCAGGCTATGGTTCTGGTTTTTGTTTACAGGATCTCATCACGTCAGTCTCAATCAGCCCGAGTCTCTCGTGAGACTCCACCGATCCCCCTGCAACACACCCTCCCTGGGAGAAACCCTCTTACGACACACGCTAGTCAGTCCTAAGCCATATATCTATGTCGGTGCTCGGCAGTGATGACTTATGCTGGTGCTGAAATTGAAGTCCCCTAGCGTTACAGGGCTAATCCCCTGGTTAGCATGTGCCTTTAGCAGCTTTAGGAGGATCCCTCTGTAGAATGAGATTTTCATTAGCCCAATGTGACAGCTTGATGGAGGAGCCCCTTGTGGGAAAACTCAGAGTCTGGGAAAATGAGGCCTGTTCTCAATCCTCGCCGTTAAAGAGCCCCGAGATTTTTTTTCGCCTGGTGTTTACTGTAAACCGAGTGTACAAGGGCGGAAAAAAAAAGTTGCAGCGGCGCGATATGCCAGGTATTCATTCCTGAGGAGTGTGATTGGAAACACATATTCCCATCGGTGCCGTATAAGGTTGCATTTCTGAGGCTTTTAGCGGAGACAGATTAGGCTCGGGACGGCCGGCGGCTTGGGTCTCCATAGCTGCTAATGGCCCGCGGTTCAGTATCACTGACATACTGCGGATGTCTTCAATACTCCACCTCTGTTCATTGACACAGTGAGGGCCGTCAGGGGAGACAGGCCAGAGACCGTGTTGGAGCATGCAGCAGGCTGATGATCCGATACGGGGGGAACTCGCCCGGGGCACGTTTCACAGAGCCACGCTGGAAACGGATCAGATATTACCCATAGGCTTCCTGTCTCCCAAAGAATTAATTTCAAAATACTATTGTTGGATTATACAGCATTGAATAGGGCCAAAATACATTTGGGATCTGCTGCTACATTATGAACCATCCAGACCTCTCAGGTCATCTGGGACAGGTCTGCTTTCTGTCCCCATGCAGAGTCAGAACTAACCACATATCTGGAACAAACTGCCAGAAAACTGCAGGTCTGCTGAAACTCTGTTCTTTTAAATCAAGGCTGAAGACTCTTCTGTTTGACACTGCCCCTTTTAAAGTAATTGTTCATTTACCTCGAATTTCCGAGCTCGGAACTCGGACGACCACCGAGTACCCCGAGCTAAAAATCAGTTGTTCAACAGTTGTGAAAGGTGTAGTAACATCTAGTTAAAAGCACTTCTGTCTTATTTGTGTCTCACTAAGTCGTACACACAGTCCTGTCCATCTTCTATCTGTGGACATGTTGCTACGCTGTTTGTATGCACACAAAAAAACTCATTTGCATTCAACTGAAGTCATTCCCAGCTTTGACTTCTGAGTTCCGAGGTAAATGGAACACACTATTACACTTCACTGTTACTTTTAGTCTTGTATTTCATAGCTGTCTTATTCTATTTTAACTGTTTTTAACTGCTCTTTAATGTTTTACGAAAAGCACTTTGAATTGGCTTGTTGCTGAAACGTGCTATACACATCAAGCTACCTTGCATAGCTTTGCATACTCCTGCTCCTCGCCAATGGAATGGGAGTACCAATCAGCTGATCTAAGGCCAGGTGAGGCAGGCAGGGAGGGATCCAGACGCAGCTGTTGCCGCTGACACGTAGTGTACATGTTGGTTTTTTTTTCGAGAGGCATGGGTAGCATAAAGGGAGGTGTGTGCTCGCCGAGGCCTCCTGGGGGTATCATGTTGCCGTTACACAGATTGTAAATGTGCTGCAGGATTAGTGGGCGTCCTACTGGGTATGCATTGGCCACAAATGAGCGGATGCGTGTGATGGGGTCTTATGCAGTGGTGGAAGAAGTACTCAGATCCTTTACTTAAGTAAAAGTACTAATCCCACACTGTAAAATACTCTGTTACAAGTAAAAGTCCTGCATTGAAAATGTTACATACTGTAAGTAAAAGTATGTAAGTATCATCAGGAAAATTTACTTAAAGTATTAAAAGTAAAAGTACTCAATGCAGAAAAATCCTCATATTTAAGAAACTGGAAATGTTCCAAACAGTTGTATGTTTAAGGGTCTAATCATTTCAGTTGGACTTGTAGACCTGGTAGTTTAATTTATAATAAAACATTGTATTGTATAAACTACATGTGTTTGGTGTGCAAAAATCTTAATCTGTAAAGTAACTAGTAAATAAAGCTTTCAGATTCATGTAGTGGAGTAAAAATATAATATAATAGTACAACATTTCTTTCAGAGCTGTAGTGGAGTAGAAGTAGAAAGTGGCATGAAAAGAAAAGACTCAAGTACAAATTTGAGGTACTTGTACTTTACTTAAGTACAGTCCTTGAGTACAGGGGCGTTGGACTGGGGGGAAAAAGGGGACCCAGGGCCCTCATGTCAGGAGGGCCCAAAAAGATGCTAGAATGAATGGCTGTGGATGCGGGGAGGGGCCCATTGGAAATGCCTTTCTGCAGGGCCCAGAATTTTGTGCTACGCCCCTGCTTGAGTAAATGTACTAAGTTACAGTCCACCACTCTTTTTCTCTCTCTGAATATAGTCTTGTCAAACTTGAAACCAAAGCTCTTGTTTTCTCACCCCCCGTTTTTTACCCCCTTCAGCACCAGCTGAGCGCTTCGGCTCCAGGCAGGCACAGCATGGCCTCCTTCAGCTTCTAGTTTCAGAGCCGCTTGCTGATATTATGACTACCAGGGGTCAACCGGCTCTACAGTATCGTGCCCTCAGCCAGAAGCACTGTGGGGATAGCCTGCTTTGTCCTCCCGTGTCTTTGCTAAGCCTTAAATGTTAGCTTTAACCTCGGGAGTGTCAGTGGCTGTCAATCAAACCTGACCCAGGAGGAACGGATACGATTTGTCAGGATTAAGAAGAGTCTGTAAGTAAAGCCTTTCTGTGAGAGAGAGGTGGGAAACAAAGTTTGCGAAGGTGATGATAATTTGGATATTTGTATTCAGATACATCCCGATTGTGTCCGCAGTGTGGACAGCGATTACTCCTGGCATGGACACGCATCTCATATTCAGTCTCCAGTGACCACTCCTGATTGGATTTCACTTCTGCACTCAAAAGTAAAAACATTCTATGGTTCAGAGCAGAAAAAAATCTAAACAGTTAGTCAGCGGCCTCGAGCCTCGGCTTTGGAAAACACTGATCGACATTCTTCACCATTTTCTGACATGTTATAGACCAAACAACTAATTGATCCATCGACAAGGCAAATAATTGTTAGTTGTAGCTGCATTTTAACTTTTTTTTAGGTCACGCTGGAAAGGTGCTGTGAAACTTCCTACCACGAAAAACCAAAGACAGACAAATTACTATAGAACACTTTGCAAAATATGATAGGGTTAGGGGTTAGGGTTATTGTGAGCGTTACCTCACAATAATTAAAAGAAAAGACATTACAGATGGCAGCCAGGGACCAGGAAGTGTAGGTGAGGTGTAACGCGACAAATATTCCTCAGGTCGAGTCTAGGTGCAGAATAAGTGCATCCCTGTCTGCCTGCAAATGTACTTTGGCCGATCCGTTTCTCTTTCTTGCCTTGGAAGCATATTTGTCTTCCAATATGTTTATGATCACTTCACCAGAGATGCGTTTGGATGGCAGTTCTCAAGAGGGTCAAATAAGGCCAAACATATGCAGCCTAAATCAAAAAATGTGGATTGTACGTGTTTGTTGGAAAAGACGATAAAAATTCACAGTGAGAGAACAGATGATCCAGATGTTTGCCAGATAGAGGCTATAAGGAGGTTTTTGAGTGACAGAAATGAAATATTGATAAGAGACACAGAGTCATAAACGCACTGCTCCGACTCAAGATGTGCTGGAATAGATGACATTTCATCTCTCAATGTCTTCTGGTCTCTCATTTATGTGGAGCCGGACCAGACACTTTGTCCTGCGGATATTTTTTATGATCTCTACTATCTGTACACTAGGGGACTGTCCTCCGCCAAAAACTCCCACATAGGTCATTTTTCCAAGCAGTAATTACGACTCATATTTACGTTTTTAGTGACAGCGCCAAATAGCGGCCGTAAAAGTTATGATGTGAGTAGAGTATGAGAGCGCCAAATGTAAGTAAGGAGGCAGGTTGGGGGTAGTGGATGGGTCAAACAAACAGGGGACTGTCTCCCAAGAGACCAGGGTTTGAGTCCCATTTGAAAATCAAAGTAAACAGCGAGTTTTAGTCAAACTTTCATAATCAGAAAAAGTTCTATTGACACAATAAGTACACGTATGTGGAATTTGCCAAACAAACATGTTAAACATCAATATGAAATAAACAGTAACTGGAAGTGAAATAGCATCTGCTTTTAAACCAAAACCTCAATCTTTTTTCTAAACTTAACTAACCAGTGTTGGTACCTAAACATAACTAAGTAGGGTTTTTTTTTGCCTAAAGCTAACCGAACTGCAACCGTTTCACAACGTTAAAGACGTGTTTAAAAACCATGACCGTTAACGTTCTGTGGTTTAGATATGAGATTGTATTTCCTGCCACCTCCAGGGGTGCTAATTTATGAAACGCTCCCGTGGGTCGTATTAGAGGGTAGAAATAGACGGCTGAAATCGTCATATGGTTAACAGCATCCGTCACCCCAACCCCCCCCCCACCCTCCTGCCGTATTCTGGACTGAAGCGTGAGAATGCGTCATTCATTTACAGAGCTACAAACCATTAGGGTTTTTTCATTTTCATTACCAGCAGGATTTATTTGTCTGTTTCTCTGAATTGCTTTGTTGTTATAGGCTATTTAGTGAGTCATTAAGCCTTCACAGGGCTGATCGAGGCAATTTCAACAGTTGTGTTTTCCTTCTGGCATTGTTCTGAGCAGCAGGACGCTCATAAGGCTCTTCCAGGGTTCGGGGGTTTTGATAGAAGGAAGTTGAAAGAAAAAAAACGTTCTGACTTAAGAACAACAGCACAGTTCAGCAGTTCTGCGTCAGTTATAAATGTGTCATAATGAGCCATTAGCAAAATAAAACCACCTAAATCCTGAATCCATTTGTCTTGGGGATTAATGATCTCTGATTGGCTGAATAACTCGCGGCCAGTTGGAGGGGCTTATCAATGACTCAGTAACTGGAGCTCTTAACAAAGCACACATCTACGGATAATCCCTCTTTTCAGCAAACTCCCTAGCTTGTTTGCTTTCTTTATCCCCTTCTGTTGTGGTAGTGTCACTCCGTGGCCTGGCACAGGTAAGGGACAGGCAGAGGCAGTATAGACAGAAACAGACATAGTCGGGGAAAAAAAACGAGGGCTAATGGGAAGGAGAGAAGAGAGGAGGGAAAGGGTGGAAAGGAAGGAGAGTGGGAGTAAGTGAAAGAAGAAAGTAAGGGACGAAGACAAGGGGGTATAAGAAACTAAAAGACAGTCGGGGGAGGGAAGTAGAGGAAAAGGAGGAAGACGCACAGTCGTAGAGTTCATCAAGACCCGTAGAACTCCTTCTAAAATATCCCAGAATTTGGATAATCAACAAGTGCTTTTAACTAACCCTTGTGTTGTCTTCTATATCAGAAATATGGGTTTCTTTTTAACTATACCTAATTTTGATTACCCAAAAATAACATGGATGATTCCAAAAAATGCGCAAGTACAACAGAAGATATGGATCTCTACTTTCAATATACACTGAATAAAGTCTCACGAACTGTAACTGTATTACATACATTATATGTTACACAGCTCTTTTCAGGAAACTTCCAAAGAAATTGGAAATTGTACATTGAGCCGTACATTTCGTGGACGTGATACCATTCTACAAGGTCCACATTGCCTGGGAATTTTAAATTCTGGTGTAAAAATACATACTCCTTAATGTATTCCGATGGTCTGACAAAATTCAAAAAAATAAATAAAAAGGAAACTCCTGTACACTGTCTCGCTTACTGACATTTTTCTGCTCCATTGGGCAGTTGATAAATACAGTATTTAGTGTGGTGTCGTTAGACGGCGAGGTTGGAACTCTTACTGAAAGGTATGTAAGCCAACCTAACCGATAAGACTGACTAAAGTGCGTCGTCGTTTCCAAAAGGTCTCCGTTTGTGCCCGTCCAGACTACAAAACAACGCAGAGTTTTCAAACCAAAACAGGTGCATGTTTCAAACAAAGTCCCAAGATATTTGTTATTCAACCGAAGCCTAGCGGTTTGGATGTTTCCTGAGGAGAGGAGCAAAAAACGAGATGGAAAAAGAAGAAGAATGTAGGCAAAGAAAAGGGTAGAGGAAAGTAAAAGGGGAGGAGGAGAATAAGATAAAGCCCTCCTGTTGTTTTCCTCAGGAACGCAGTTGGGTCAGACAAGGGGCAGCTTCCCAGGGTTATTCCACATCGAAAGAAAAGAGGAGATGGTTTTAGGCCACAGGAACACATGAAGCTTCTCTCTTAACACACACACACACACACACACACACACACACACACACACATAATGTCTGCATTGAAAGACAAGAGAGCACAAAAACCACTGACCTCACGCTGATTCTATATCAAGTCCCTCATTTTACTCCTCCACAAACCCGCTGTCTTTTTAAACAGCACACCAGTGTTTTAATCTAACACAGTATAAATACTGCCAAGTACAAATACTTTGTCACTGTACATAGGTCGAATGTTCACGTATTTGTTATTCATATCTTCTGGAAACTTTTACTAATAAAATCTGAAGAAATCTGTTAGTTAGTTTAAAAAAAAAACATATACGAAGATAACGTTACACACCTGTGGCCGTTATTTGCAAGAAATGTCTCCGTTCGTTTGGAGTGAAAGATTCTTCCTCCCAAAAGAACTGTCTCTGTTTTCTTTGTTCATGTCACACTTTGAATCTGATGTTTAAGAAAGTGCGGAAACCCTGAATCCTATGCGTCATTATAGGGGAGCCACAATGAAGTTCATAATCAAAGTTTTTTTGGTAACACTTTACTTGAAGGTATCTACATAAGAGTGACATGACACTGTCATGAACACATGAACCCTAACCCTAACCTTAACTTGTCATGACAAAAACCAAATGACACATACTAAAAGAAGCGTTATGTCATAAACGTTTTTGACTTGTTTATAATGTTTATGACACGTTCATGACAGTGTCATGTCACTCTTATGTAGCTACCTTCTTAGAATTAGTTACATTTATTATCAGAAAATTACTTTTGATACTTACGTACAGTAAATATCAGATACTTTAAGACTTTTACTCAAGTTATATTCTAAAAGGTGCACTTCCACTTCTACCAAAGTCATTTTCTGGTAGTACTTTTACTCAAGTATTGGCTTTCGAGTACTTTATACGAGACTGCAGCACACTATCTTGATCTGCAGTTCCTGATGACAGCCTCTAGGGGGAACTCTTTATGGGGCCAAACAGGGGGTGATGAGGCCCGTGATGTCACCAGATGGGGTCCGTCCATCCCGTTGCCCCCGGGGGGATTGGGAGGTCTCCATCCCCCCCTCCCTCCACCTGTCCCATCATTCATAGCTTTTCGCCGCTGGGAAGTTAAAGCCATTATTACTTAGTTGGCTAATTACATACACACATCTGTCCGAGTACTTCCAAACACAAACGTACACACACACACACACACACACACACACACACACACACACACACACACAATGTATTTAAACACATAATGTGTCTGCCAGGGGGCTTGGTCTGACTGGGCGTTGACAGCAGAGAGATGGGAAAAATGGAGTCTGTAAAGTATAGACAGTTCTATGTTTTTTTTCTACTTTAAACTGCTGGGAACAAAACCAGGGGAGGTGAATAATTGACCTCAGATTGAAAACACATTGCTGCTTGTGGGAAGGCACCTCGGAAGGTTAAAAAATACAACAGAGGATAGAGAGAGACAGGAAGAATGAGAGCGCACGGTGGTGTGTTTATGGATCCTGGTGGTCCTGACTGTGCCAATCACTAAGTCGTCGTGCGGTGCAGCTGCAGTGTGCTGCTGTGTGTGCCAGGCGTACGGAGTCCATGCAGACAGAGAACGTGTTATGTAAAGCTCCGTGTATATTCTAATCTCTTGCTAATTATGCCCTGCTGTCTTTGTGCCTTGTGTGCCAGTACGCGCTTTGATAAAAACAGGAAAACGGCAAAAACAATACTTGTTTTTCTTCTTCATACCCTAATTGGAAAAATATAACCTTGTTTTTCTAACACTTTTATTTTTAAAGATTTATTTGGGCATTACCGCCTTTAATGGATAGGACAGCTAGACATGAAAGGGGAAGAAAAAGGGGGGAAAGACATGCAGGAAATTGTCACAGGTCGGACTCAAACCCTGGACCTTCTGCGTTAAGGAATAAACCTCTATACATGTGCGCCTGCTCTACCAACTGAGCTAACCTAGCCACCGAAACACTTTTCTTCAAAAAAAACAGCCAACGTTCTTCCAATTGTTCAATGTTGTCTAAACACTAGCGCTCTAGGTAAGGCTTTAGTTTTGTGGTCCATCATTTCCTAATAGTTTCTGAGGAAGTTTCCAGGAAAGAACTACAGTAGGCCTATATAATGTAATTTTATTGTTATTAAAGAATGTAGGAATTTCCTTTAAAAACAAGCTGCATGTAAATTAGCACCTCAGAGTTTAATTCGGGGACTCACAAAAGAGAGATATAAAAAAAGGAATGGTCAAAATAGAGGTATTCTGACTTTTAAGTCCCTATCTCAAATAGATTTGAAAATTTCCCATAATGCAACTGAATAGTTTCTTTCATTAGGAGCCTTTTAGAACCAAGTGCCCACTTCTTTCAAACTCAAAGCCACCTGTTTTATAATGGCCAGTTCAAGATGACTCTGATGACATCATCAGGGTTTTCACAGGCTTAGTATTACTAACCATGACAAGTAAACTGATGATGTGTGAAGTCGGTAGAGTGCCCCATTAAATCCGAGTAGGCAGTAATTTATTATTAATGTATTATTACAAACGGTATTATTCTCCATATATGTATTAAACTGCAGGGTTTTCCCTACCATTATAATGCTTAGGCACAGCCCCAAAGCCGTTTTGGGCCACACCACCTCAGCCGAATGAAAGTAAAATCCAAGTGGAGAGCATCAAAACTAACTGAATGACTTTTCCCAAGTTGTAGTTGATTCCCAGTAGACTTCTTTAGCAAGTTTAATCTCTAACACTCTGAGGTGTAAGAGAATTTTTAAATATATTTTCTTTAATTCTCCTTTTAAAGGTACACTGTGTAGTGTTTTAAGTATTTGATTAGCTAAAATCAATGTCTTCATTCATAAATATGTCCTTCATTGGTGTAAAATGACCTCTGCCAATGATCTGACTTTTCCTCCTAAGCGAAGAGTTTCTTATCTGTATTTACATCGGCCGGGCAAGTCCAAGGAGGCTTCCATGTCGTTCCGCCATTTTGAAAACCTATAATGGCTGAGAGGGACATGAAGCACTAGCCTCAACGCGTTTTCGTTCAGAGCCAGCGTCACGTGACTGAAACCAGCTGAAAACGGAGAAGGAGATCAGTGAGAGGCGCTTGTCTGAAATTTGAAATCCTGCACTGCACTTTAGTTCATAATGGAGGATCATGCTTATGCCGAGCCACAGGAGAAGGAATCCTCGTCGCCAAAAAAGCAAAAAAGGGAATTAAATAGGAAATGTGACACATAACGGCTACCGTAGTTGCAACACACATTTGAAAAAGCGAGGCGCTAGAGAGCGCTATTGGTTTGAATGCAAAATACAATTTCACCGCTAGATGGGAGACATTCCTACACAGCGTACCTTTAAGGGTTTTTGCATATAACCTGATCCCCATGTGTTTCATATGAAAATGTTCAGAATAACCTCAGCTTTCTGTAAGGTGCAAAATGGTTCCAGAGCAATGTATAAAGAGATACACTGGCCCTAAAGCGGAAATATTTCTCAAATCTATTGTCAAAACATACCTACACTCAATTGTTTTGCTGCTTGAAATGTGTTTACAAAAGTCTTGGGTTCACAAAAGAAGCGTAATGTATGGATAAAATAGTAAATAAATGTCTAAAATGAACTTTTGCAATATCGTTTTTTTTGGCGTAGGAGTGTTGTGAAACATCGGTTGGACTCGCCGGTGCGGCTTCTGTCCTCAGAGGGTTAAGCCTTTTGGCTGTTGTTTATTATTCATCATCTGCTCTAGCTTTTTTTTCAATTTTTCAATTTTTGTACGTAAATATGGTAATAATAATTGTTCAAAATGATGTGAAATTGCTTATTTTGTATCGCAAAATGTAACATTTTCTTGGGGAAGGACCTCCACACCCCCTGCCTAATACGTGCACCTAAGACTTCCACAAACCTAGAGGGAAAACCCTGAAACTGTACGCTGACCTGCTGTTCACTGAATAAAACTGGACGCAGTTGAAAAGTAATAGGTTTCTCCAGCTGAGTACTAAATGAGACACAGCAGGCAATCAGACAGTTACTTGACTACTTTGAGTGACATGGCCCTTTTAAGATGAATATTTCTGACTTGTTACAGACTGAGAAGGACAAGAGATTCTCCTTCTGGCTTACATGGATGAGGCAGGTTAATTACAACGCTATACTGCTGTCAAAAAGGTCAAAGCAGCAACAGCAGAAAGGGGTTAGTGTCAGTCAGTCAACACACACACACACACACACACACACACACACACACACACACACACACACACACACAGCAGGACTCCATCATTCAGTCAGTGTAAAACCCCAAGGGGCTGACAGAGCGAGTCATCAACCCCCTCTGTGCCAAAGATGGTTGCTCAGGTTGCCATGACGGCAGTTTACAACAACACACTACTCAGTGGGTTAACATGCAGTTGTAAAACCTGATCATATTCGGGTTAAGGTA
Source organism: Sander vitreus (assembly GCF_031162955.1). Taxonomy (NCBI): domain Eukaryota; kingdom Metazoa; phylum Chordata; class Actinopteri; order Perciformes; family Percidae; genus Sander; species Sander vitreus. The sequence continues at coordinate 24,664,561 of NC_135870.1, read as the reverse complement.
ATACCCCGGTTTCTCAATTGCCATGTAAACACCTTACCTCGGCTAAAGTCAGGGTTCTCATACGCAGGTTATAAGTAGGGCTGGGTACCGAAACCTCCTACGCAACCGGTAGGAATCAGACCGGATTAGATTCCACTTAATGTGTCAACTGAAATATTTTCCCTCTGTCACTCCGAAACGGAAGTAAAAATATCACACTTTCTCTTTAGCTTACCGTTAGCTAGCTACCGTGAATGTAGGCTACTTTTAAAATGCCATATTTTCCCTCTGGGCTCACCAAAACGGACGTAAAAGCCTTTCTTTGACGTCATTCTTCAGTTTTTCTAAGAATCTGTTTAGGAATCGGAATCGTTTTAAAAGTACGGGTACGAGAATCGTAAAAGTCCAAACGATACCCAACCCTAGTTATAAGACCAAGATTACTCCTTTAGTAACCCGGGTATTCCTGCATATATATACACCTTAACCGGGGTAAAATCGGGTTACGTTGTCTGCACATGCTCCGCAGGTTATAACTGCCCCTCCCCGCTCCGTTGCAGTGGGTTTTTAACCCACAAATAGAAGAGAGCAGTTGGAAGCAATGGCGCCAAAAACAACAGCGAAAACCCAATCTGTAAAACCTTTAAACCCTCTGAGGGATACTATCTAGAAGACCCATTTCGGATGGACGAGAAGACACATTTTTTTCTTGCTTTCCATGTTTTAGGTCAACGGAAAGATTACGTTATAATTTTTCACTCATTCGGCTGATGTGGCCTTTTGTCCCCTTTCCTCATGACATGTTACGTTAATCCCATTATATTTGTATATTGTGTGTAAACCTTTGTTTTTGGCAAACACATAGCACTCATTAGATACATAGATAGGTAAATAGATGGATGGATGGATGGATGGATACTTTATTCATCCCGAGAGACATTTTAGGCATCCAGTAGCTTAGACAACCATAACACAACAAACACACATACACACATATATCTCACACACATAAAAATCACTCACAGAAATTTAAAGAGTTAACAATTTGTGAAGTGATTACAAAGGTCTGGAATGGACTGACCATGTGATGCAATGACCACGATATGGTGCTATGGTGTGTATATAGTGTGTGCAATGGTGGTAGTGCAAAAGTGAACAGTGCGGTGATTGAACAGTGCAATGGCTTACTATTAAATATGAACTATGACTATGAAAAGACAAGAATGTAAAACATAATAGAATTGCTTGACGAACAAGAAAAGAAATAACATACTTTAAGAACAATATCTGCAGTAGCAGTGGGCTACTGCAGGTGTATACTACACAGGAACACACTCCTCTACGACCCATAATGCTACATAACTCCAGGAGTCCCATAGCAGCTCCTGTTAAAAATTACCCTACTTAAATATATCCCATCAGCTCCCTGCCGGAACATGTGCACTGAGGAAGACTCTGCAGGTTGCTAGAGATCACTGTATACACACCGTGATGATGATAATGAGCTTTTAATTCGACTTAATGTGGACGCCCACGCCCAAGCACACAGCCGGGGTAAGCTCTGAGAGCCCAGCGTGCCTCCCGGCAGACGAGCTGCTTCGCCGTGCCCGCCTGATATCGATCTGACACCTTAGACTCTGAGCCGAGGTCAGGGGGTTAGCGACAGCCCATTATTCAGCCTGGGAGCCAGTGTTTGGTCAGTGACTGGGCCCAGGTGACGGACTGACCTCGCTGTCGTCCATCTTTCACGGAAAGGGAAGTTTAAAAAGTCTAAAAACAACCCGGCGTGAAATGCTCGATGCTTCATTCACGTCTACCTCAAGCTGGATCCCTTCTCTCTTTTTCGTCTTCATTTGTCCTCTTCTTGCCTATTTACTAAATGTCTTTCTTTCTCTTTCTTTTAAATAAGATTGTTGTAGATTATCAATATGTATTGTAACAAAGATTGTCTATGGTGTCCATTCTATTCCGACGGTTTTTGGACAAAATAACGGGGACGTCGATATTTGGCAAATACAGCAGGGCCACACGGACTCCTCACACGCAGAATTCCGCAGATTTGAAACAAATTCAGAAAAATAGACAGTCAGAATGTTAACACACATCAACCCCATGCAGAATACCAGTCTGCTTTATTCTGCAGCTTTTCATTCTGGATCAGCGCTGAAAACTGTAAAACATTCTCTACATTCCGTTTGGATCTGGTGATCAGCCACATTTCCTATAATGGTGCGATACAACCGTGGTATTTAAAGTGGGAGCGACCACAACATGACAGCTGACAAATGAATATGGTGTCCATTGTATTATTTATATTGGCCAACGCTTCATTCCAAAGCGTCAATTTGGACTCCTGTTGCAAGAGACTGCGGAAAGCGACAATTGACTGCATAGAAAATAAACAGGAAAAAAAATAAAAAATAATTGATAAGAACCTGCAAATCAGCTGCAGGTGTAACATCAACCCGGTTTCACACGAGCTTCTCTTTGAATTCATTTTCTCTTTTTTGTCAAAAACTCATTTTTAACAGTTTAAAAAGTCATTTCTTGCTGCAGTTGCTTCCGTATCACAGAACGAGAATACAGGGAAGAATACGTTAACATCCAGAGGAAAGACTAATCCCCCCCCCCCCACACACCCCCTCTACACACACACACACACAGACAGAAACCCAGATGCGAGCTAGCCTAAGCGGCGGTGCATTCTACAGGAAGGCCCCACCTGAAGCGTGCTTGACTAACGCGGACCCTGATCCTGGCCTCGGCAGGGCCCAGACTCCGACCCCTGACCTCCCTCCCCAGGGGGGGATCCGAGCCCCCTGCACTGCTCCTATCACTTTACTGCACCCCCGGGAGCCGCGGCCCCATCCGCTCGCCCGCCCCGGGCCCTACACACTCTAAACCCCCCGACTGGGGGAGGACGGCGTTGAAGAGAGGAACCCACAACGTCTGGACTCAATCACCCGCCCATGACATGCCTGCAAAGCTCTCACACACAAACACACCACCACTGCACGCAGGCACACACACACACACACACACACACACACACACACACCCCCAACACCAGCACTTATCCACCAGTGAGGTCTCACACACATCAAAGTGCGGTGGAGCTGACTCGGTTGAGTAATAGGCGTTCTGTGGGGAGATGGTGAAATGCTCAAAACCCGGGCTCGGAAAATTTGTTGTGTTCAAGGCAGTTCGGAGGAAGAGAGGGGGGGAGAGAGGCAGAGAGAGGATTATATTCAAGGTCTGAAAGAGAGAGACAGAGAGAGAGAAAGACAGAGGAGGGGGGGTGGTAGAAATGGCAGTGAAAGATTGACGAGTGAGAGAAACGCAAAGGAAGAAGACGCCAAAGTGATGCGAGAACATGGGAGGGATGAGAAAGAAGGGAGTGGGAACGAGCCCATCCTTGATTTAAAACTCCCATAGGTCCTGTAGAAGAGCTAGGAGGTCTGTGTGTGTGTGTGTGTGCGTGCGCGCAAACTTGGTTGTGAGACAGTAGAGTTTATTTGTATGGCCCAACATCACATAGCAACTCTCAACGGCTCCCAACGCAGCACAACCTCTTAATAAGGAGGACAATTCCTACAAAGCAATAACGACAGAAAAGAAAGAAAATCCAGGGTGTCCATTTGCGCAGAGATGTGTCACTCACAGTAAATGAGTTTCAAAGGAAGAAATGTATCTTCATGACTTTCAAGATTCTTTCATTGAACAAAAACACTGAATTGAATGAATATGAATATGAATATGAAAGGCACCCGCTAAAAAAAGAACAGTTACAGGACAGTTACATTCCAAAGTGCAATTTTCCACTATTTTCTTTCAACTGACAAAAATCTGTCTTCCGCGGTATGTTGCAGCCTTTCGCGATGTGTTAATTGTACCAGTTGATATCGCGACGATAAAAAAAAAAATTATATATATATATATAGCACTTAGGAGCACAGCTCTGTCGTCTTTACATCCAACAGCAGGGCCAGAAAAAACAGCACATGTAACATCATGTAAGGGCTAAACATAGACGCGCCCTCCGAGTGCCACGCATGCCAGCGCCCGAGCCGTACCACCTGGTCCGCTCAATCTGCCCCCCCCTTCCCCTTGACACAGAATGTCTGTCAAAGTCCCGTCCATCAGCCTGCAAAACCGGAGACTATAGACTATATCTCAGATCTGCACATACCGCCTTAAGAGAGCCATAGCTCGGGTTCACACACGGCGCCTTTTAGAGATCCCGGGCTCAGATTCACACGCTCCACCTTAACATGCTGTATTTCATATTCACACCGGCTGTAGCATTCCTGTGTCAGCGCCAGTGGAGGCCATGTTCCTCATTCACAGTATTCAGCGCAGGCTAGAGCGAGGCGTACAGTCAGTAGGGTAATGACTCGTCTTTTAGGACCTCCAGTGGGCACATTTTAATGCATATAAATAGGTTCCCCACTGCTACAGAGCATAAACAGACCCGAGAGGTGCCCCAAAATTTCAAGCACATGTGAATACCTGTGAACACACACACACCCCACACAGAGGCAGCGGGAGCTAAAAGTTTATGACTAAGGATTTGCTAGTTTGAATCGCTGACTGAATGGGATATGTTATACGGAGGAAGAATAACAAACAATACTTCGTCAACAAGTGCTTTCAGCCAGACAGTTAATTCATTTTATTGCATGTAAATCCAGTATTATATCTAGTTATCAAATCCCAATCCTCCTGAATCCCTTATCCAATCTAGAAGGATTTCATTTTTTCAAATATTCAAAGTAACAGAAGTTATAAATAATGACGTTTTGATAAAACTAAAACATACCGACATTCAACTTTGCTTTTTGCTGACACACATGTATATAAAATATTTGTAGGACCTTTAAGGGTCATTTCAACCTAAAAAATGCCAGGACTATTCTGTGGATAGTTTTCATAGGGACTATTTCTTTGAAAGAAAGTAGTTCCAGTCACATCTGTGAGTAGGCCTACTCCGAGTAACTGTATAATGGTTAACATTGTTCCTGGACATAAACATTGCTTATGAGATTAATAAAATATATATTTTTTACAAAATGGTTAGGAGGGCTGTGCAAAGAAATTCCATCCAGCTTCATTGCATTGGGGGGGAGGCAGACTTCTCAGAGAGAGGTGTCTCAAAACCTGGACAAACAACCCCCAAACTACCTGTACGGCTAGATACAACTCAAGATGAGAGAGAAAAAATAAGTTTGTAATTTGGGTGAACCGGCCCTTTAATGAATGAGAGTTTTTTTTTTTTATCAATTTGGAAATAGAATAAATCCACCTGAGAATCCAACACTAGACCCATTACCATCGTCTACACCAGTGGTTCCCAAAGAGGGGTCTTGGGACCATGAGGAGTCCTTGAGGGGGTCCCCAGGCAAAAAGGGGAATCATTTATTTTCACTATAATTCCATCCATAAGTAACACAATAACAGAATGTAGGACTATTTCGCTGATGGCTTTCATACACTTTGTCATCTGAAAGCAAAATCAGATGTGGGACCCTGGGACAAAATACTATCAAATCGGGGTCGGTGGTCTAACTTGTGTCAGTTTCGGAGTCCTTGTAAAGGTTTGGGAACCACTCTTCTATACTACGTTGTAACTCTGAGCCTGAAGCAGGGCGTTGCCAACGAAACAAATCTCCCTGGATAAGTAAAAGTAAAGTAAAAAAGCACACATGCAAATCCGTGCGGCCACATGTACAGTACATGCACTCTGCAGACACAGCTCATATTGTTCAGAGCCAAAGGCCACCGAGAGCAGCAGAAATCTGGCCCGGGACAAAACAGACCGGTCCGACGGTGTGGACTGGCCCCAAAAACAAATATGACCAGCTGCTCTCCAACGGCTGATCAGCATTAAACCAAACCAAGCCCACTCCGATACAGAAACACACCTTTCAAATGTTTAATCAACTCACATCCGCATCACATCCAAGAAACATCGCGGGCCTAATCCTTTTTCCCCTCATATGTTTTGCAACACCTGACACATATCCCGTCTCCATCCGTGCGCTCTCTGAACTTCACACCTGGACCCCAGATCGGCTATCAGATCGCTCCTCGCCCCGATGAGCGTCACCTCGGCCCAATCCAGGCCAGTTGTGAACTCACTAGATGGGAACCACATGTCAGCAGCTGCATGTCGGATTGAGGATGGATTTACTGCTTGGATGTGATGATGGAGAGAGCCATAAAGGAGAGATAGAGCCGCCGTTGATAGATGGGCTCGCCGTCCGCTTTCCATCTCTGAGAACACAGGCAGACGGCTTCTTTCGGCAAGGACGCTTACAACAGATGTGTATCTATTTTCGGTCTTCTGACTGTCTTAGTGTCTAGAGCTGCAAAGATGAATCGATTAATCTAATAACCCTCGTGTTGTCTTCCTGTCGACCGTGAACTTGTCGCCCTTCCAGGTCAAAACTGAAGAAAAAAAAAGTTTTTTTGTCGGTTTCTTTCCCCCACGTTTTTGTCGCTTTCTTTGATGTTTTTGATTCTTTTTGTAAAAGTTGTTGTCACTATTTTCAACGCGTTTTTTTTATTTTTTTTATTTATATTTCATTCATGGTCAATAAACCTAATGTATGTGACATTATACCACTTTTTTTTTTTTTGCAGAAACTATGAATTATTTTGAGTCATTGTTCATCAGAGGATGCTGAGTGGCTCACAGACGGTGATGCTGTTTTGAAACCATTCCAAAAAAAAATTCAAATGCTATAAAATTATGAACTATTTAATAAAATAATGAATGAAAATAATCATTGATTTTACCTGCGAAGATCGCCATTCGGCGTACCTCGGTGTTGTTTTGGGGCATTTTGGTTGAAAGAAACTCATATTTCTGATATATCCCCACCCCCAACTCCTTCTTGTTGGTTATTGGCTGGAACACTGTTTGTTATGTTTGGTGGTGCAGGTTGGCGCAGTTTGTTTTTGTTGGCGTTTGTGGAGCCTGGGCTGTCTACAGAGACGGCATTCTTTTTTACAGTGTGTGTGTCAGCTAGCAGATAGTGAGGAGATGTTTGCTGTATGTGACAAAAAATGGTGTATCCTAAAAAACGCAGGACATCGCTTAGAGCACCTTTAATATAATATAATAGATTAATAAACTAGGGGTCGACCGATACTGTTTTTTTGGTTTGTTTTTTTAGGGACAATACCAATTATTAGTAGTTAATGGAACCGATAACCTCTATTTGGAGCCGATATACATTTACAGTGAAAATTTAAATCTTTTAGTCAAAATTAACATTTTGGAATGTTACAAAGTTTGTTCAAATGCTTTGAGCAATTATTTAATAAAACTGAAACTTTAAATATAATATGAAGTCAATAAGAAATTAGCTTCTTCAAGTTTTAACAGTTTGCAGGTGTTAACAGACTGCTTACAGAGCTGTAGCGGAGCCAAAGTAGCGCGCTTTTTAAATAATTAAAAATGAATTGCAGATCATCTGCAAATTGCCAAATATCGTCCCAGATAATCCACCAGGCCGATAACTGGTGAATCCCTAAAATAGATAACCAATATTGTTCTTATGCCGGTGTTTTCTGTGTCGTTTTCTTTGTAATATGACCCGATGTCGTTGTAAATTAAGGTCGCCCCTCAATGATCTCTTGAGTATGAATACGAGTTCTTTTTCATTAATAAAAAAGCTAGCTTCTTAAATGTGAATATTTTCTAGTTTCTTCACTCCTCTGTGACAGTAAACTGAATATCTCTTTTGAATTGTGAACATAAGCCATTAGAGGATGTCATCTCGAGCTTTGGGAAACACTGATCGACTTTTTTTAAACCATTTTCTGACATTTTATAGACCAAACAACTACGCCATTATTCGAGGAAATAATCAACAGATTAATCGACAATTAAAATCATCATTAGCCTCAGCCATATTATTGTCGGAAACATCCTTTTTCTTTGCATTCACTGCCCGCCACAGTGTGTCTGTGTGTGTGTGTTTTGGACATGTACAGTACGTGCCTGCGTTAAATTAAGCGTTTCGAGGCAACCGAATCCTCCCCTGTGCCCGTCATTATCGCCGTGTTTTAGGGAGCAGACTGCACAGATTAGCCCCAGCCGCTGAACCGTGGGCCACCTCATTTAACACACCACTTGATGTAATTGTTATTGGAGTGGAGATACTAGCCTGCTGTTCAAACTGCAACACTTCTCTCCTCTTTCTCACTCTGACAGTTGCTGGCACCTGGCCTTGTTTGTGATAGGAGGAGAAAAAAAGAGAAATTAAGATTTGGCAACAGAGCTCGAACAGCGTGTGGAATGGAGGCCAAAAATACCATGATTAAGACAATGGTTTTATATGTTTCTGCACACACTTGCCATATTGTGACATTACTATGCATTACTATCAGACAAAACACTACGGGTGGGAATCACAAGAGGCCCCACGATGCAGTATTATCATAATACTTATGTCACGATACAATATTATTGCGATTCTAAACATATCGCAATATTCTGCGATATATTGCCTTATAACCTAACCCTAACCCCTAACCCATTTATTTCTTCCAAATTCAAATTATTCCCCCAAATCATCAATCTCTGTTCATCTTACTTCAATTTTCCATCTTGTGGACTGAAAACAAGCAACTGATTTGATTATTCTAATATCAAAAACTTCAATTCTCCTTTTAATTTAAATTTATAAAATAAAAGATTGATATTCGGCGTCCGAGTATCGAAACAGTATTGTCACAGAAATGATCGTGATACTATGTTTATCTATTTTCTTTTCCCCCACCCCTAAAAAGAATACACCCATATTAGTACACTAATATTACACTTGCAGTTCACCAATCCAGTGCTTCCTGGGATGGGGCCGAGGGAGTTTTAAAGACAGAAAGACAAAGGGAGATATTAGGGTGAAAAAAAGAGAAGGCAGAAAATTGAAAATAAAAGATTTAAAAGAGGAAAGAGACAAAAAGGAAAGAGCTGGAACAGAGATAGTAAGCTATTCAGTGGGAGATGGGGGCGGGGGGGGTGGAGGATTGGATAAATATACTCCCCTTCACTGAATGACAGGCATTCTCATCTCTCATCTCCCCCCTGGGGGGGGGAGAGAGAGAGACAGAGAGAGCAGAGCAGGGCTGGACCTGCCATTTTAACCCTTCCTCTCTGCTCATATCACACCACTATCCCCTTTCTTCATCTCTCCGCCTGCTCTTCTTCCACTCGCGCTCCGGGCTGCCATCTTAACCCCGCATTTCTAATCGTTTTAACACAACCCCTTCCCCTTTGTTTCTTTCTCCCACTCTCAGCCCTTTCACTGCTATCACTAAACTCTCTCTCTCCTGTCCTAAATGGCATGTGACCGCCATTATCGCCCTGCGGAAAAGAGCGGCGTCATCATGTGTGCCATCATTTCCATCCATAACCATTAAGGAGCGTTGTAAAAAGATACGACCACTCACATGGCGTCTTCAAATAGCGGAGTGTGTAGGGAAATACAGTTGGGCCGGAGCTGCCTCGCCCCACATCAGCAGACGCTGTCATTACTTTTTACAACTTTGAGTACTTTGGCCCCTAATGTACAGTACATCCTTCCTGCCATTCGCTGTTGGAAGCCAAAGGGAGGGCAGATTAGCGGTGGGAGAGACCTTTCGCTTATCAAAACTGCCACACATTTCCATCTTCGCACCAATTAGCAAAGCTGCGTTTGTGAGCTGAATCCACGTTGATGTTATTAGACCGGGGCGGGGCAGCACTTACAATACACTGGTGATCATGTTTCAGTGGAATCACAGCGAGATGTAGTGCCGGTGTCGACTTGTCATGAACGATGCGTGACTCTCTTGGCCAAATGATATTAATGCGAAAGAAATGCTGACACCGTGTTCAAGCAGGTTTGTGTTTACTGTGATTGTAAGAAGAGTCCGTATGAACGTTGCAGTATTAGTCACAGCATGGAAGTTGGACATGTTGCAGTTGCACAGAGTGCACTACATGTCAATAGGGACCAGGTAAAAAGCCTCCACAGGCTTAATCATTTACGATAGAGCCAGTGGAGGCTTGCTACCTATTTCATCTACTCTTGTAGAAAAATAAGTCTAAAGCCTGATTTATGGTTCTGGGTCAAATCCATGCAGTTGGTACACACATAGGTACACGTAGATATGGACCCTACCCTGTACCCTACACTGTAGCCTGACGCAAACTGCAACAAATGTTATTGGTGCGCTTGACCCTGGCTTGGTAGCGTCGCATTTCCATCCTTCTCTTGTAAATCCAGCTGATTATGAGCTACCGTTTGCGTTTTTGAGATATATCAGTCGGGATCAAAGTGTTGGGCCGAGTGTGCCGTCCATAGAGCCATGCTACTAGCATGGTTTAAAACACTCAAAATCTGTGGCCGTCACAAGGTCATGTACCTTTTTATCATTTGCCCCGCAAAATGTATGAGGATATTTAAAACCTAATGAGTGCTGCACAATACAAGTTGGGTGAGCTCTGTCATCTGGATATTCAACTTGCCAAATCATACGCATACGTGCACATTTAAACATCATTAAACCTCTAAGACTATTAAAACTTGACTTTGAGTGTACTTCATATTTCCATCCTGCATAAATTTCAATACCTATTTTGACATTTTGCACATATTGGCGAATTCTGAAGGCCACAATCAAAAACAAATTGTGTCCATGGTGCCCAAACTCCTCGGATCCCCGAAGCCTTTGTGAACCTTTTAATTTTTTTAGGTTTAATTAAGAATAGTGCTGTGGCAATTTCCTGAAGCTGAGGTGGACCCTTTTAAAATAAGGCAAAAATAATAAAACACCTCCAAAATGTCCTCAGACATCAGAGTTAAATTAAATGGAAAAACACAGCAAATACACACCAAAGTCACTCAAAACATATGGAATCCACTGGAAGTTAGCAATAGTCCTGACAAGTCAAGAATATCGGCCACTTTTCCAGGCTAATATATAAATAATGAAATATAAAAAGTGTTTCTGCAGATTGGTTGACATTCAGTTACCAAAAACTACCAAGTGAACAATAACCACTGAAAGAAAAAGTCTGTGTGCGTGAAAGAGAGTTTGGTTAAGAAGGCCAGAGTTTAAAATCACTCTGAACCGCTATTAGTCAGCACGCACACACTCACACACACACACACACACACACACACACACACACACACACTGCTGAATGCGCAGTACACACACTGCACTCAGCACTCTCCATGATAACACACACACTGAAACACTTCACAGGCTCAACACCTCTAAGATTGAGAAGTGTTTACCCTCGGCACAACGGCCAATTACACAGACAGGGAGGAGACACAAATATTTGGACATATTTCATGTTTTCCTACAAAAGAACTACATAACTCAGTGTAGACATGTATACACTGTTAAAAACATTTTCAACAGAGGCTTATACACTTAACTGTTCCTGAACTCCGTCAGTGTTATTTTTCCATTTCTCTTATTTTGAAACCATTTGTCGCACTCTGGTGAAAACTGTCATACAAACAAGACTGAAAGAATGGCCAGTTATTTTGCCGCCTTAATGTACCGCCTGCACATTGTATATATTTCCCCTATGACTGGTACCAAATCACTTTGTCTTTTCTAGAAGCCATCCTAAGAATTAACCGTTACTTAGCAGTCTCTGTAGAAAAACGACCCTAAAATAAAGTGTAACCTCATAACTCCTTTTCACAGATCAATCTCTCAAAATCTAGTTTTCCTCTAATGACTATTGACTAATAGCTCATTCCCTATAAAAAGACCAAGAAAAACGACTAAAGGTTTCTTGGTTGACTGAAGATCCTAACGACCAATTAGTTGAGTAATCGACAGAGAGGCGGCAGCCCTACAGTTCAGTTGAAATGGACTACTTTATATTTGTGCTTACATTGATACAAACTACTGTTTCTACTCATTCTGGAGTAAAGTATCACAGAAAAGCAGAGTCGTTCCATCACTCCATTCACATACGGTTGTGCAATTATTAAAATTTCAATCGCGATTTCGATTTTGGCTCCTAATGATCACAAAAACTATGTCATCCAGAAGTATTTTCCCCTCTACGCTTTGAAAGCAAACTCATATTTTGTATTGTGTTTTGAATGAAAAAGAAGGTTCAGGAAAAGTATGACGGGATATTTCACAGTTCAAGGTGTTTTCACAGTTTTTTAAAGGTCCCATATTGTAAAAATGTCTTTTTGTATTATAAAGCAGGTTGAGGTGCTATATAAATACTGTTAAAGTATCAAAACACCCAATCCACAGAGAAATACGCACACACTGTATTTCAAAAACTGTGCCTTAAAACAAGCCGTCAGGACTTCTCTACTGTTGTGATGTCACAACTATACTATATATAGGTAGAAAGTGTCACTACGGTGCTGTTACAGTCATTCCCTGGCTGCAATGATGTGCAAAGGTGCCAAGAGCGTCGATGTGGAACATCCAAAAACACTGACCAATCAGAGCAGACTGGGCTTTTTCGGAAGGGGGGGGGGGGGCTTAAAGAGAGAGGCGCTAAAACGGAGCATTTCAGGCAGAGTATACAAGTATATTCAGACAGATGGTATAAGAAAAATAATGTGTTTTTTTTAAACATTAAAGCATGCAAACATGTTCTAGTAGAAACCCATAATACAAGTATGAACCTGAAAATGAGCATTATATGGGACCTTTAATTTCAACAAATGCAACATCTTTCCAAAAGTCAACGAGTAACCGTGTTCAATAAGCGTGATTTCAATATTGACTAAAATCATCATCGTGATTGTGATTTTTTTTTCCTCCCATCATCGAGCAGCCTTACATTCACGTCGACTGCAGCATTACTGCCGCTGTTTGAGGTCGCATGTGGGGGAAAAAAAAAAAAGGTTATGAGAGTTGAGATGTCATCTGGCACATCCGGCCTGTTCCGATGGCAGAGCCGGGTCATCACAGTTCAGAAGAGGTCTCAGTTTAACACCTACAGGTCACAGTGTGCACCTTTCCTCTGTCATGAGGCGCTAGCTGAGCCTAAACCCGGGGAGTAACCCGAGCCCTGCGCTGCAGTCGGCTAATCCACCTCAACAAAGCCGTTCTGCTGCTCTGACAGCCTGAGCGATCATCAGTCAGGCAATGCAAACTGCTTCGGCCTGACCACCGTGCACACAGGTGGCTCTACTGACCGCTCTTGTGTTTGACTAGGTGTGTGTTTGTGTGTGTTGTAGGGGTGGTATGAGGTCGTAGGACACACTTTTGATAAACAGTGTGTCCCTGGCTGACAGCGTTGTTCTATAATATGAGTGTGTGTGTGTGACATGTCCAGACCTGTAAGCCTTTCATACGACATGAGACGCTGGCCAACACTGCAACCGAGGCAGACAGACTGATTAGGTTGATTTTCTCACGCTAGGTAAAGACTCAAATCCCCATAATCCCTCATATGACTAAACTCAGGTCAGGAGTGACAGCACACACACAGGTACAAACAGCTCATTGGTTTAATAAGTAATATAAAGATGGACATTTTATTAAACTAAGCGTTATCTCTCACTTTAATTACATGTATGTCACTGACCTAACTAGTCATCAACCTGTTTTCAGAGTTTCTAAATTTATATAAAATTTTCTTTCAACCGAATTATTATTTTTATTATAAAAATAGCATTAATGGTCCCATACACGAAACATGCTGTGATTATAAATCAACATAGGTTCCTCTGATCTTAACTTTTAGTCAAAACAATTCATAATTTCTGGGTTTTTTTACGTAAAAGATAGGTATAATTTAATATGAATTATGTTTATTCACCATGCATTCCGAAAAGTAAGTGTAGTATACGTTAATGCTTTATAAAACAGGCAAAACGAAGACGACAAGTGCATGGTTGACAGGAAGACAGCACAAGGGTAAAAGAAAGTCCTTATTCAAACACATAAAGTGTTTGACATGAACTAGGTAACAGAGTAATAAAAACCTACTGTAATAAAGATGCTTAAGGAGGAATAGGCAACAGGGTAAGTGGTCTGAGATTTAAAAATAAAAGGAAGTGAAAGGCTTTGTCAGCAGGCTGGTTGAGATTCTGGAACAGACGCTGGTTAGCCAGAGGCGAACAAACTGAGAAAACAACAAGAATAGCCTTCAACAAGCTAGTGGGAGCAATTCTCCCTTTCTGAAACAGTACAGGGAATTAGAGAAACGCACAGACACACACACACACACACACACACACACACACACACACACACACACCAGAGAGTGTGCATTCCTGTGTGCCTTCTGGCTCTCGTCCCTCCACACTTGTCAGCGGACGGCGCAGCAGGGCCCGGCAGTGTGTGCCGGGCCGGCCCGAAGAGGCTCTCAAAGGCCTGTTAGCACGCAGATGGTGACAGGTGACAAGAGGAAGGAGCTGATTGGAGGGTTTGTGGCCGCTACCAGCCTGAAGACGCAATACTTTGTTTCCAAAATGCGACATTTCAAAGTGGAAGACAAAGTCACTCAAGCTCAACACGCAAGTCACACAACATCCAGGATCCAGACCTGGCTTCTAACTGTCACCAAAGGCCTTAATAAGGAACCTTTTTTTTTTTTAATTTGAGCTTCAAAACATTATTTGCAATTCACTTGTTGTCAATGTAACTGAGTACACATACTCAGGTTCTGTACTGTATCCTGGATCTTTTTTTAAGGCTTAAACTGTTATCGATATTTGAAGGGTAAAATAAAAAATAAAATACAGGTCAACATTTGTTTTCAACAAAACAAAGAAACACAAAATATGTGCTCTTTTACAGTTGATACTGAACCTCATGAAACTAATTTATTATAAAATATAAAAGTGTATGTAATTAAAAAAATATTGCACTTTCAGAAACAAAAAAAAACCTGAGATAAAAAAGAAGATATATGATATATAGATAATATGCCAAAAATATATAAGGCTTTTCAATGACAATACAGTCTGTAATAAGACAAATAAGTCTCAAATTCAAGGTTAGATCAGGATGATTGAGCCAAATGTGGCAGTAATACAATCTGGGTGGACAAAGCCAAAGCCAGACGGACACACAGCGGTGAGTGACAGCGGTCAGTGGCGGCGCTGATGTGTGTATGTGTATGTGTGTTGGAGGCTCTTAATTGGAAAGGATAACATTGCTCTTTTCAGCTTGGCAGCAGATGTGA
This sequence comes from Sander vitreus, assembly GCF_031162955.1. NCBI lineage: Eukaryota > Metazoa > Chordata > Actinopteri > Perciformes > Percidae > Sander > Sander vitreus. Next base: position 24,649,398 of record NC_135870.1, on the reverse strand, counting down.
AGCAGGGTTCAGGACAGACAGCCCATGAGAGGAATGTAAATTACCTCACTGACCTTTCCCACCTTTCAGACTGGGATCTCTGTCTCCTCCTCATTTTTTTTCACGGAGGATCATTTATGAAAAATTGGTGTCACTGTTTCAATTTCAGCACTGAATCTCAGGTATTCTACTGGCACCAATACCAAAGCCTGAGCATTATATGCAGTGTAGCCTGGATAGACGACGGTTCATTTACCGAATAGTTCTGGGCCCGCAGCCGAGTTCCACCGGATGTCCCTCACTTTCTGCTTTCTTTGCGTCAACTTTAAACTCCGGTCGCATCAAAGAAACATTTAACCGGAACCTCTGGGCAACGTTACACGCTGAAAATGGTAAGTGTTGACGAGAATTTGGATCGTGCAACAAGGCAGGTCTGCTTGGTTCGTACAGGGAATGATTGAAAAGACTTACAAAGAATATGTTTACGGCATTTCCTCTCTAACCGGGGCGTGTTGGGACCGATTGGTGAGATTGCTTTGGACAGTACACACGGCAGTACACTGGTAAGAGCAAATGACGGTTAACCATGTATCCAGCTAATTTAAATAGCTCATATTACTATGTGGCGTTTTCTTTTGTGGGTTGCAAATGTTCCCCCAAAACCAGTTCCTCCTTATTTTGCTGAGCCACTGTTGCTGCGTCCGGAGCTTAGCGCCGGCCCAAGACGATTGTGATTGGTTTAAAGAAATGCAAATAACCCCTGACCGTTTTTTCCTCCTATCCAGGAGTGTATGCTCCTGTTGCCAGACCTTCCTCCGCAGCCCTGTGGAGCTAGGTCTGGCAACGCGAGACTATATACATTGTGCTTTTCTACGATGGGTATCGTTCAAAATACGACAACACACACACACACACACCTGCGCCCCGTTTCTGTGAGTAACATAGTGTTTTTCCTTCATGCCTCTACAGCGTGTAGCGTTTGACAGCAAATCACAAGAACTGTTAGATCTTGGTACAACCGTGTCAAATGCTTATTGGCTGACTTCTCAGGTTTTGTAATTTGGTATTGAATGACAAGGCATTTTCGATTCTCATTACTATGGAGGAAATTTGGTCGCTGCCCTTAAAGTATCGACGTTTGGAACCCAGCCCTAATATTTACGAGATCAAATTTCCTCTTGAAACCAAAGTCAAACTTCTGGCTCCTGCACACAAGTTTTTGCCTTCGCCCACAAGTACTGCACTCGCTCTGAGACGGCATACGCTCAGCCGAGCTGAGGTCACAACGCAGCTGTGCTCACTTGGCTTCATCACAGAGGGAGGGAAGAGAAACTGCATGGGAGATAATGGACGAAAGGAGCAGAGATAATTGACTCTTTGGTGCGCTTGTCAACTTAAATGTTTATACAACCTATAATAAGTACGCTGTTAAAGAATAATGAATATTTATACGTAGCCGTGTATGTATAGTCTACTCTGCATGGCACAGTATGTCTTGCCATGTCTTTGTATATTGTATGCGGGCTCCTGTTTATATTTTACCATATGTTTCCATATAAACTGTTGTCAGAAAGTCCCTGTGGCAGCGTCATTAAGACGAATTCTTGCCTCTTTAATGTTTCCCAGTGATGAATCGATGCTTTGATTTAAAAAAAATAAATAAAAAAAATAAAAAACCCCGCTCACTTGTCAGTTTGTCTGCATTCTGTTGTTCTGACATGTAACGCAGAGCAAACAAGATGGAGGATCAAGCGCCAGATGATTAAAACGGGAAAAAACTTTTACATCCTAATAACTGCTAATGAATCTTTGAGAGAAGGTCTTTATTTGTGGAATTCTTTCCGGCGTTGTCTCATCCTGTATTTGTCTTAATAAAGAGGAATTTCCCCTGTTTGGAATACATATTCACCTCTGTGCTTCCGCTCTTTGAGGCGATGATCTGACACCGGAGATGAGAGCTCATACTCGCACGTGCACACACACACACACACACACACACACACACACACACACACCTACCTTCAGGCTGTTCTGCTTCTCATTAACACTGCAGTAAAGTTCACAGATGTATTCATACAAAAGCACACACACACACACACACACACACACACACACACACACACACACATCCTGAGACATTTGCTTGCACACACACTGAGATCTCGCAAGACGCAAATGAGCCATCTTTCATCCGATTCAGTCAGCCCATCGCGCAATATTCGACACAGTACTTTGCTTCTGACACACACATCACAGAGGGCTGCGTTCAATCACTCACTAACCTACTCTCACAGACACTTGTGGGCTCTGCCATCGCTGCCTCTGGGCCTCTCGTCATGACTGAAGCACTCACTGCCTCGCCGTAAATGGATGAGAGCATCGGGGGTGGCCCGGCGGTCAGCGGGACCGTCCCGCAAATGACATGTCACAGATTTGGTGCCAGCGACGGCCGATATGCGCATTCTGAGGCCGCGCTAAGTGGGTGGTGTTGACGGTGAACGCTGCACAATAGGATGATATTACAGTCGATGAGTTTTTAAATGGCCCCGAGTGGATTTCTCAGCACAGAGTGCCAGTGTTTGTCCAAAAGGTTGCTCTGACATCGCCGGCGGGGGTAAATAAACGCACATGTGCCTGAGAGGGACTGAAGCAGAGAAAACCAATGATTCAGCACCAAAGGAATTGATTTCATCAGTAATTATTTAAAGACAAACTGAAAAGTATCCAATAAAAATAAAGAGGAGGTCAAATGGAACAAGAATAGTGTAGCTTCAGATTCCATTCGCTGAAAATCGCCAGAATGCCAAGCACAAGGATTTTTTTCCTTATTATGACAGCTGCGATACATCCATAGACTGTACAATTGTGGACGTAGCATCCGTGACGTCACCTCTTGGTTTGTGGACTGTCATTTTGAAGCCTTGCGTTGGGGGGGTACGGGCATCGCCATCTTGCTTTTTGCAACCGAATGTGATGGTTTTTGGCGAATGGGTGGAGCTGGGGAGGATGGTGCGACCAAGCCAGTGTTGTTTATGGTTGCAATGGCACTGCGCTAAGCTAAACGCTAAAGAGGGAAAGTTGCATGTACAGCAGTCAAGAAAATACCAGCTAGCTGTAGCTGTAGCTAGCCAGCTTGGTTGGCATAACGCTGAACAAGACATCTTTAGGCGACCATAATGTTGCAATTCATTTTGACAAAGTGAGAGGGTCAAACTTTAAGATGAAAACACGTTCACAGCTATTTTAATGTACTGATGGTTATCTTTGCTAAGCCTCCATCATGACTGACAGGTTGGCGTGTAGCCATGCCAGTAAAGCATCCCCTGCTTTAGCGACCATTTTAAAGCTATAGTGAGTAGTTTCTGCCGCCCCCATGACGAATTCTAAGTATTGACAACAAAACTGTCGGTGGGTCCACATGCTACAAGCCTTCCGTGATTGCGCACCACCCCCACCCCTCTTCCACGCAGTTGCTAGTAGCCAAGGAAGACACGGAGGATTAAAAAAACATGATGGACTCTTCCGAAGAGGTCATTACCTTCACTCGAGTTTCTGCGTGTGAAAGTCGCCGGACGACACAATCTTCTGAACATAGCCATACTGAGAAACACAGAGAGAGTTGTGTGGAGCTGATAGTCTTAATTAGCTTTGTAGCAACTCATTTGGCAATGGCTTGAATGTAACGGACCTTCATTAATATCAAAAAGTTACGCACTAAAGCTTTAAAATAGTTAGTAATAGTTTTCAGATTTATTTATTGCTATATCCTGTACCACTAAGAGTAAGAAACATTGGCTGGTTTAAGGCAGAAGAGGTGGGAGGACTAGTGAGGGATGGGAGGGTGGGAGTCATGGAGGTGGGGCTTTCTGGCCCTTCACTAAGGCTCTAATCCGCCTGGGCTCAGGAGAAGGTGTCGGCGTGAAGAGCGGGCCTGTCAGCACCCAGGGGCTCCATCCTCTCCCCTTTATCCTTCCCCTCCCTTTATCCCTCTTTCTCTTTCCCTCCATCCCTGGCCTCGCCGCATTCCCACATTCCTCAGATAAAATGGCAGGTAGAGAGGAAGAAGCGGGGGGGGGGGGGGGGGAGTTGAAGGGGCAACTGTGGCCCGCGGCAGCGGAGGTGCGGTGGGTAAAGCCCACCACTGAAGCCCTGATAGGCGTATCTCCCTCGCTCATGTGTGCCAGACAAAACCCATTTGTTGTTCATCTGTTCCCCTGATTTGGGCTTGACAGCTCGGGGGTGAGCTGTGGAGGACCTGCGACAGAGTGATGGAGGGGATGGGGGGGAAAAAAGGAAGACAGAGTGAAAAAGACGAACATGCCTTCTATTTGTTTGGCATGTTGGCAGAGAGTCCTCTACTCCGTCAATCACAAGAAGCCATCAGACACCGCTGACCGGACCGTGATGGGGGTAAAAGTGCATCTCGTGGATTTCCTGTCAGAAAGAACAATGTATTTTTTTAGGGGGACAACTGCAGGTTCGCTTATTAGCTTTGTTGGAGCTTTTCAACTGCACTTTTATCGCTGACAGGAAGTAGCTCATCTGGGTGGGAAAGGTCAGAGAAAGCTCGTAAGTGGAAGTTAAGTCGAGATTATTGTGTCACACTAGTTTGTTTAATCAAACCTGCGACAACCAATTTTTTGACCATTTGGAGGCAGCGAAAGCGACAACACCACTGACAGCTTTTAAAGTCACGAGCAAACAAGTCACGTTTCTGGCCAGCCAGCTGATGGGAAAAATATCATTTGACGCCAGCTTTTTGTGCTGTTAAATGCCACAAATGCCATGAGAGCTGTGAGAGTGAACGAAAACAGTAAAGTTGCGAGCTTGAAAACCGAACCAATGAGCTGAAAGACGCTACAAAGCTCCGTCGAGCTGACAGGAACTGCAGAGGTGATACTTATTACCTCTGCCATAGTGGATCCAAATCACGAAAAAATGAACAAAGAACATGTAAGTTGTTTGTTTTGTTTTTGGTATGGGGGGGGGGGCGCCATCTTGTGAGGACACGATCCGTTTAACTAACTGTGCCTACACGTACGCCATCTGCGTTTAGTTGCAAGCCCCCCCTGCGTCTGACTGAGACGCTAACGGAGACTTTTTGCATCAATAGCTAACGCCAAATGCACCTGAGACCTGGGAGTTAGACTGTGTGACATATGTGCTGCATTGATGCGATGTCGGAATATTTGGAAAAATGAGTTCACACTGTTTGAATATTGTGAAATAGGGGCGTGCCTTGGCAGAGGTCTGCACTCTCAGACTTACCATCTACTGTAGTTCTCTGTGGGTTCATCAATATGAATGACACCTTTAACATTACACCCAGTCATTTGATCTATTGGTATGAAAAGATTAAAGCCTTTCACCACAAAGCCAGCCCTCCACCGTGCTAACAGTCCACACACACACACACACACACACACAAAAGACATGTGGTGTAACCATGACCGAGGCAACTGTCAGGAAAAAGCAGGACGTTGCTCTAATAATTTACAGAAGCGTCTGCAGAGAAGGACTAACGAGGAGGGAAGAAGTGTGTGGTCCCGCATAGCTCAACTGGCAGAGCATGGTACCGCCTCGGCCAGGGTGGCAGTGATGAGAGTGGCGGGGGTGGCGTTGCATTCCCAGTAGAGCCACCCAATGCTAAAAATGTATGCACGTCTGGTCCGGCGAGGGGCTTTGGAAAAGCACTCACTTAATGAGAACAAAAGAGAAGACGAGACAGGAGGGGAACAGGTCTGCTGTAAGTACTGTAAATGGACTCTCTTTCACTCTCTCTCTCTCTCTCTCTCTCTCTCTGTTCTTCCCTTCATCCTGTTTTGTGTGGATGTGGGTCTCTCATCCCTCATAATCCCTTCCCCAAACACTGATGAGTAAGTCCTCCTGACACACAGCTGGATTGCCAGGCTCGGCCCTGCCTGCCGCTGGGGATTTACTGCCTAAATAAACACTCCACACACACACACACACACACACACACACACACACACACACACACACACAAAAACACACGCTCATAAAAAAATAAATTGAAGCAATAAATTCACACTGTCATCTGTTACTAGGGCTGGGTATCGTTGGAATTTGTACTCCGGTGCCAATACAACACCTGAGAATCAGATCAGATACAAAGACAATATGTTTTGTGATTCATATTTTAAGGGGATATAAACTTTTTCTTTTTCCTACAAATCCATTTTTCTTTCTCAGAAGCCAGAGTTCCTAAATGGGGAATGTTGCCCGGACACCTCGATGTGCTCAGTTTAGATGCTAACGAATGTCTTATCGAAGCTTTGGATACGCGCTCCATTTCATTTGCAGGGAGTGGCGCTGGCATCTCTTTAAAGCGGATATGATGATGAATATCACATGCAGCAGATATCAGCTCATTAACGTAACCTTAATGTCAATTACTTCTTAATTAACTCAATTAGACCTCCAATATTTGGAAGAAGCATTTCATATCTTTTTCTACTACTGTGTCTACTGTACTTTAGATAATGTAGTTACAGGTTGTGGATATTATTAAGTAGTGGTGGTTGTGTTTTGGGGTGTGTGTGTGTCCCAGGATGCCTGTAGCAGGGATTTTTCCTGGCTCAGAATCGGGGGGGGAGAACTACGCATGGCAGTAAGCATGATCGGTCCGCATAAAGTAATAGTCTGTGTTACCTTATTTGACAGAAATCTATGCGTTTTCCTGTTATTTCTGACAATTTGATATATAAAAATGTATATAATGCTTGAGTAAATAAAACCACAATTAACAAAACTGGTACAAAACTATATATATATATATATATATATATATATATATATATATATTTAAATAAATCACTGGGAGAGTCCGGTACAGCCAGACTCTGAAGATTAAACAGAAATGACCTCTTATATTCAAGTTTAAGTTCTGCTTGTTCAACACATGTTTGGTAATTCAATTCCATTTTATTTATATTGTCAAATCCCAACAGGATACTTTACAGAAAGAGTAGGTCTAGACCACATTCTATCATTTACAGAGACCCAATCATTTCCCAAGAGCAAGCATTTAGATTGGATTTAAATTGCTATTTTTTATTTTCAATTCTTGCCATTTTGGTGCTGGTGATTGGTGCGGTGCCAAAGATTCCTCCATGCAGGAAACAGCCTGTGTGTAGGCGGAGTCCAGGCCGGGGCCGTCAGAGGAGATGTGGCACACCTGTACAGCCTGGCTGGCTGGCTGACTGGCTCCCGTGTATTTAAGATGGCTGCAAACTATGCTCTGGTTTCTCTCTTCACCATGCTCCACCCCAGGGGAAACTTTTTTTTGACATTTTCCTTTTACACACACCTCATGATACACTGACCCATACACTCCTGGCACTACTGATATTACTGACTTCCGTGTTTTCCTTAAAGTCGTTAACACTCCTGTTTTCGAAGTTTGTATATCAGAAAATTGGGTTTCTTTCAAACCAATTGCCCAAAAATAACACGGATGGTTCCATACAACAAGTAAAAGGAAGGATCAGTTCACTACTTTTGTTGATTTTTGGGTGTTTTATTCAATTTTATAGCATTTGAAAAATAACTATTGAAATAGCTTTAAAACAGTATCCTGACGGGCCCCCGGATGGCTCAGTTGGTAGAGCCGGTGCCCACATATAGAGGTTTACTCCTCGACGCAGCGGGCCCGGGTTCAACTCCGACCTGCAGCCCCTTGCTGCATGTCATTTCCCCCCCCTCTCTCTCCCCCTTCATGTCTTTTGCTGTCCTATCAAAATAAAGGCTGAAAATGCCCAAAAAATAATAACAGTATCCTGACTAAACTTAAACATGCGTTCCTCTGATCTTAACTATTACTCCAAATTCATAATTTCAGCTTTTTAACTCAAAAGTTGGATATCATTTCATACACATGAAGTTTATTGACGATAAGTTAAAACAAGGGTGTAAAACTAGTGGTAATAATGTGGTGTGTTGGTGAAAAAGCATGGAAGAAAAGTGACAAAAACGTTGAAAAAAGCCCCGGAGGACAACAAGTTGCAATGGCCGACAACACGAGGTTTGTGTGAGCTTCCTCCTTTGTTACAAGAAGACGCCAACGTACAAAGCGACCGCTCTCCAAACTGCAGCGTTTCTGCATTCTTAACCAACAACCGAAAGCTGATGACAGATTGTCAATTGAAGTTGTTTATAGTCCCTTGCAAATGTTAATTCAGCTAAACCTAATTAGACTGGTTAAAAGGATTTAGATTCAATAAGAGGAAACTGATACTGGGTTTGATGAATGCAAACGCCAATAAACCCCCGATCCTTCAAAGAATACGTAAACAAGATTACGGATCTGCTGAGCCACAGACACATTTTACAGTGCCAAAAACGTTGAAGTATACAGTATCCTATACTATACCTATACCAAATAGTTCAAAGCTTCGTAGCTTTATTTATAACAATAAAATGAAAAATCTGAGCAGTTTTTTTGTTGCATTTATTCAGTTTAAACCTGTTATTCCTGCCAGTTGCAGATTAAGATTAGGCCACACTAATATTATTAGTATAATACTATTTGTAGAATTAGATTGCAGTATTGACTGTGTAGAATTTTTCCCTGCGTCGTGTGATCCAAACATTTCCAAGAACTCCAGAGCAATGAGGCATAATTTTGCTATAGGCCTAAAGGCACGATTATCATTATTTTATGCCCTCATTGGATTAGCCTGCTGCCTGCATGGATTTATGTTGACAAAACAGATGAGTTATATTCATTAAATAAAGTTGATTTAATACAAAAAACTATTTATGTTGACAAAACAGATGAGTTATATTCATTAAATAAAGTTGATTTAATACAAAAAAAAGGATTTCGGAGGGGAAAAAAATCAGGGGGATGACATCATAACATAAGCTTCGAAAACAGAAGCTTTGAATGTAAAGAAAGGAGAAAGAAAAGAAAAAAAGGACATTGGGTACAGCCCCAATTACAGAAGAGGATTAGGGTCACATGTGGGGAAAAAAAATATTTTGAGTTCTGAGTTTAAAGTCTGAATTCTGACTATTTTCTCAGAATTCTGACTTTAATCTGACCTTTTTAACTCAGAACTCAATAAATGTTTTCACATGTGGCCTTAATCCTCTTCCGTACCTAACAACACTATCCATTATTCTTCCAGATGAAATAGCTGTTGGCTGAAATCCTGCAGTCACACCAGCATCCCTCAGCCTTTCGCAGTCTGCACCTGAGATGTCACACCGCCTGAAAGAATTTAATTAGCATGATCTCTCGGCGGAGATTTTTAACGGCGCATCAGCTCGATGCTTGTCCGGAGGCCACCATTAATGCTAGGGGTGAGCCCCGGTCTAAAACAAAGTTAAAATCTCATCTAAGACAATATAAAGTTTTATCTTCTTCCTAATGTGATACACGGCGCCGGAGAGACGAATGGCTCCCAGGAGGTTTAGGTTTCCTCTTGCAGTTTTACTTCCTCCTTCCTCCCTCACCCTCTTTTCCTCTTAACAACCGTGCCGCTCGCTGGCACATGGCCCACGTTGATCCATAACCAACCATCTGGCATGTGTGTGCCGTCTGTGTGGGTTTGGGACGAGGCAATGATGAATCGAAAGGTGCACAGGAGTGTGTGTGTGTGTGTGTGTGTGTGTGTGTGTGCGCGTGTATATTTTTCTGCCACACCTGCTCCACATGAATGCGCACGTCCTGTTGGGCTCCTCTCAACACTGTGTATTGTGCCGTTAGCCTGCGTGGCGTTGCTAATCGGTAGTGTTCGGGGTTAGCTGGAGGCTAACGCGCCGCTGTCTCTTTACACTTGTGTGAATGGGAGAGGAATGTGGCACAGATGTTGGCTGTGTGGATCTGGCGGATGGACTGCATGGCGACTTGGCAGAGACACGGACTGGCAGTGTGCGAAGCTGTGTCACCGCGTGAAACGGTAATGGATTTTGAACACGGCGTTGTTACACGGTCGGTTTGTGCCGCGTGAGAAGACACGGTGTCCTCTGTAGTTGCGTATCAAGATGTACTGATAAACAGAATCACTTAAAATGTTTTAGTAATATATTAAGCACTGGAGCTGCAAGATTGATCGATGAGTTGTCAACTATTAAAGGTGCTCTGAGCGTTTTTTATCATCTCCTCACTATCTGCGAGCTGCCTTTCCCCTGAACACACTGTATAAAAAAATAAATAAAAAAAACGTGGTCTCTGTGGACAGCCCAGGCTCCACAAATGGCAACAAAAACAAACTGTGCCAACCTGCACCACCAAACATAACAGTGTTCCAGCCAATAACCGACAAGAAGGAGCCATCACCGCAGCAGTGTTAGCACGTAGGCTACTTGTTACAGGAAGCACGGAAGGGAGGGGGTGGGGACGGGATGAGGAGGAGGGAGGAGCGAGCTAGCCTCCGTTTTGTTTGACAATCCTTCGAACGTCAACAAGAAGTGACGTCACCCAACATCGCTTAGAGCACCTTTAAAGATATGGTGCGTAGTTTACGTCAAAACGGTATTCTCTGAAAGATAGTATTCTAATTATCTGATTCCAGCTTCTGAAATGGGAATATTTTCGAGTTTCTTCACTCCCCGACAGGGGGCCTAGCACAACATTCTGGGCCCTGTAGAAAGGCTTTCTCTATGGGCCCCTCCCCGCATCCACAGCTATTCATTCCAGCATCTTTTTGGGCCCTCCTCTAATGAGGGCCCTTGGTACTCAGTCCCATTTCCAGCCCGCAGTCCGACACCCCTTGCTCCTCTGACAGTAAACTGAATATCTTTTAAATTTTGGGACAAAAACAAAAGACATTTGAGGACTTCATCTTGTGCTTTCAGAAACACCGATTGACATTTTTTAGACCAAACGACTAATCGGCTAATCTAAAAAAGAATCCACAGATTAATCGACAATGAAAATAAGCATTAGTTTCAGCCCTTATGAGCACCTATTCATTTTAACTGAGATTAAACTATGGTTATTTTGTCAGGTGTTCATCCCCTAACCTAAAGACTACACACACCAGCAGTGGCTGACATGAATCACAGCACCAGGGCATGTTGTTTTCTATGTAAGCCCACTCACCATCTGCTGACATCTTGTGACAGAAATCTGGAAAAGCAACAATTTGATCACATTTGGCACATGTACCTTGACTACATCTTTATGGCACATTTGTGTGTGTGTGTGTGTGTGTGTGTGTGTGTGTGTGTGTGTGTGTGTGTGCGCACGCGCGCGCTGCGGGCGTCAAATGACATGACACATGGTGACACGGCTGGTGTGTGTTGCCCTTTAGCTACTGGCATGCAGTGTAAGCCTTATGGGAGCTGTAGTTGTTGACTGCTAACATAATTATAGTTTTTTTCCTTGGTTAAAATGACAGTGCCCCCCAGTAGAACACCAATTTTCTTAGAATGTGAACACAAAAAGGTAAAAGACTGATACAGAAAAGTGCTCGGAGAAAATACACTTGCTTTACAGATATTAGTTGAGGCAGCTCAGAGTCAAAAGTTTTATACATGAAATACATCGGCATTCTGTTCCGCCAGTTTTTTCAAACGTCTTTGTCGTGTCCTATGGTCGTGTCTCGTTTGAACTGTTGGCTACCCTGCCCCATTCATTTTGTCATGGTTTGATAAAGCAGTTGGAAAAAGTTCCAGTACTATTACATTTTCCTCGGGTCAAATTGGATCCATTTTCAAAAAGTTTCTATATCAGAAATTTGGGTTTCTTTCAACTGAATTGTCACAAAAAAAATAACCTGAATGGTTCCATCCAACCATTACTCTTCACAAGTAAAAAAAAAAAAAAAAGATTAGTTCACTACGTCCATTGAATTTACGAAATCTACGAAATTTTTACCCGGAAAAACAAAAAGATTGCATGGTCAACGGTTAGACAACACAAGGGCTAAATACGGTAACTTGTAATCGGTAACCAATTACATTTCTAAAGTAACCTTCCCAAAACTGCACGACGCACACATGATTGGACAGTGGCTCTTGCAGGAATTGGAACCACATGTTGGTACATTATAGCCAACCCCAACACTCCTTACATGTGCGCCAGGCTCGGAGCTCGCAGCTCGCACAACTTTCCGAGAAGAAAACACAAACCACTTGAGCAGGGAGACAATGAGGCAATAACTCTTCCTCCCCTGAAAGATAGTTATTATGACAGCGGGCCCATTAGCTAAATGGAGAAAGAGCATGTGCAGCATGTAGCTCTGGCTATATAAATCTGCATCCCTCACCCTGACCCTTCTCTGGAGGAGTCAACCTGGGATAATTCCAGCTACCCTATGATGGCCTTCCCTGGGTCAGGTCACCGTAAATCTCAGGCTGATCAAGACCAAGTGACACCCGGGAACGTCCCCCTTTTTTCTCCACGGCAACACGTGTCAGTGGTCATGAGGCATGTCAAGGACTTGGTCATGACCAAAAAGTGCTTAGCTGGGCAGCTGGTGCTCAGGAAGCTATAGAGGAGTAATGTGCCCTCGCTTTTAGTTTTCCACTCAGGGTATTTATGTGTCTCTCGGCAGGGGCGGAGTGAAGGGGGGGTGACTTCTGGGGCTCCAGCCCCCTAATGTTCTCTCAAAAAGCCCCAAATCTTTGACGGTTTTCAAATAACTTCAACCTTTTTTCACTTCCCCTCAAGTCTCTCTGATGCGGTTTACGCCAAATTCCTACCTTATCTACCGTACGTTATTTAATAGTAAGATCATTTTCTGTCCCTTTGTTAGGTGGCAGGAGGGAAGATTAGTCATCCTTGTTGTGTTCTGGTTTCAGAATGATGAAGACAGATGTAGGGCTGCACAATTGATAAAATGCAATATGGACTAGTGCAATATCAAAAATCACACAGTAATCATTTTAATTTTAACATTTTTCAATGAAAATGAGAATAATGATACCAAACTGATCATTCCCTCCAATATCATGAATCATATCGCAATCACAATATCAGTCAGAATAATCACAATTAGACATTTTCCTCATAGCATGCAGCCCTAGACAGTTGGAGTTCAGTTGGAGTTGAAGAGACTGTGCCATAAACCCCAAAAACTGGAAGTTCAATAACAGTATGTATATAGTGCCACCTCACTGGGTTTATTTATCTTGGTTGTTATATTTTACTATTTAAATTTTCTATTTGTCATATTGAGAGCTGCTAAACTGTGTGTCGTTGTTGAAAACAATGACAATAAAGATCTATTCTAAACAATTAGATACCAAACAGGATGTAGGCTCTACAGGTTCATTCTTTTCCTTGGCAACTTTCATGTTTTCCCCCAAATGATGTACAGATTTTTACACATTTTATTATCAAATGTCTTGAGAATTAGTGCATATAGCTGCTGTAAATGGAGCAAGACCCCGGACACCCACCTAGATTTGAGGCTGAGCCGAGAATGTTTACAACATCTGGCTCCGCCCCTGCCTCTGGGTAGGCCTTCAGCGAAGAGAGAGAAAGGAATGAACTGTGGCTAATAGCCATGTTAGCTAAACGAGTCACACGTGCGCAGGGGTTACAGAATGACTTCCATTCCGTGCTGTAGAACAGATGAGGGCTGAGACCGCACAGTCTCACAGCAAAAAAAACCAAACAGTAAAGACGTAAATTAAGGCCTTCGCTTCTGGTGGAGAAGAAGTGTTGGGCGAAAATAACGGTCTTAAATCAAATGCTCCAGCAGGCTTCATCCAGCTCTGGGAAGCCTGCGAGACATTGGAGAACCTCAAGTCATGGCACAGATTCATACCAAAGAAAATGAACTGGAAGTTTACGGACAACACGTCCCCAGAGCGACGATAAGAGCCCATCCCTTTACAAAAGGGGTTCAGAGGAAGGGAGGCAGCGCTAATATGTTCTCTGGCTTCTGTACATCTGATGTATTTAATATAATGAGGCAGAAATCGTCAGATGTTTGCCGTGCGCTTTAGGGCACGGATCCTTTGTTTGCGCAGTGAGTCGAGACCGATTCACTGTAACCATTTAACCAAACACCAATTTGATTTAAAGCCTTTAGGAAATATTCAATGAAACATTATCTCCACAATGTCAGTTCAATTTAAAGGAATATTTTTTTTTATTCATAAAAAAATGTATGAAAGATCAAATGAATATTGTAAAAAGAAGCTAAACTGATTTTTTTTAAAACATGTACAATGTAAACCTTGTACCAAGGCACTGGAATACATATGGAGTACTGGAATAAAAATGTATGTATTGGCTCACAGTTTCTAAGATCATACAATCCTAGGAGAGATTATGTCTAAATGTACTACTAACCCTAATGTACTACCATTTTATGTTAAAGCTATAGTGTGTAGTTTCTGTCGCACCCATGAGGAATTCTAAGTAATGACAACAAAAGTGTCGGTGTGTCCACATGATACAAGCCTTCTGTGATCGCGCACCACCCCCACCCCTCCTCCATGCAGTTGCTAGTAGCCAAGGAGGACACGGAGGATTGAAATAACATGATGGACTCCTCAGAAGAGGACCTTCACTTACACACATACTGAGAAATACAGAGAGAGTTGTGTGGAGCTGATAGTCTTAATTAGCTTTGTAGCAACTTTGTCACGCCTCGCACGCCCAATCATCTTTCGTTAATAAACTGTTCAAACGTATCTGGTTGATGTTGTGGTCCTTGTAAGCAAGGCTGTAGTCAAGTCCACCTTTGTCGAGTGAATGAAAGTTTGTAGGCAGTCACGGTCACATTGTTTGAAATGAACTATTTTCGTATGTAAAGGGAGCTTAAATTAGCCTTAAATCTCACCATATTTGCAGTACAGTACTGACCCGTACAGGACCATAGACCATACCCATGTGGGCTGTCCTCTCTTAGTGACCACAGGTCAATAATGGGACCATCCCGCTCCCTCCACCATGTTGATGTCCAGCGTTTTATCAATATCAGCTGTCTGGACCGGTCACCACACACCAGCAGGAATCCTGTCCTTTCAAAGAGCACCACTGATGAATGTATTGAATGCTTTTGGAGCGTTTCCTCTGATCTGCTTTGTTTAGGGGTGTGTGTGTGTGTGTGTGTGTGTGTGTGTGTGTGTCTTTATTGACGATCTCAAGAGCAGAAAGGGGAGGACGGGATGCAGGAGGAGGCAGAGACACCGTGATAAGGTCAGGCCCCCTTACATCTCTGTGTGCTGATAAAGCAGGGCGCACACACACACACACACACACACACTCAGACACACACACACACTCAGACACACTCAGACAACCATACCAAAGCATCAAAGACTGATATCACACCTCAGCATTATCTTCCTGTGGCTTTGTCACTGACTACAACACGGCACGTCCTCTTCATTTTTATTTGTATTTCCCCAGAGCAGGGCCGCGCCGGGCTTCAACAAGGCGCATCCATCTCAAAGTGTTTCCAGGAGATCAAGCTTTATTCTGATGGAAAGTTTTGCCTGAAACAAGATTTTTATCAACAGAGAAAATCCGAATCACACGGATCACTGTTATCAATATAGCAGAACATTAAGATAACAGTGCTTTTCAAAGAATTGGAACTCCGCCTCCCATTTTATATATGGATATATGATGATTTGTACCTGACAGCAATGCCCTAATATGGCAAAGTAACACTGTTGCAGTTCGGAGCCTCTATATCTTGGAAATAATGATTTTCTTCCCCCACGTTGGACGTTTTGTTTGCAAATGAATTCTCTAAATGCATCCTGTAATTAAAACACTGCAGCTGATAAAAGGTCTTCATTGCAACAGGAAATAATCAAAATAAATTCCAAGAACACAAAATCAGATCAGACTGTTTGTCTCCGTGGTGGAAACCCAGCAACTGAAACACCGACAAGTCCTTGGGCAATTTTGACAAAAGCTCAATCCAGACAATAGTCTTATCCCTCATCTGGTACAAAGCCCATTCAGTCAGCTCTTTCATCTGCGCAAAC